>NC_037676.1:92231301-92441665 GCF_003255815.1 Theropithecus gelada
GGATTCTGGCTAGACATGACTGTCTAGTGATGTGACCTTGGCAATTTTCCTTAATTCACACGGCCTTACGTACTCTCTGGAGTTACCTAAAATTTCTGCCTTTAGAGATTAAGGGATACTGTATTTAACAAGAATTCATAAACCCATAAACAAGAATTCCAGAGATAAAAGGATAAACAACCCATAAACAACCAATTCCAAATTGGATTGATTGCCCTATTGGATCAGGAAGAAGCAGAAAGCTCCACCATGAGGTGTGGGAATAAAGAGCAGATATAGTTGATTGAGGTTGAAGCGTGTCAACGAAAGGAGAAAGGTGGTGGGTTATCCTGGCATCTGTCTACTGCTCTTCTTTACCCCAAGGCCATTCACGGTTGGCTGAGATGCCCAGGAGTAACATGGCTTGAGAACAGGTTTTTGAAGGATGAAAAGAGGATATTTGCCTAAAAGTGTCACCAGGAAGCAAGGAGAAAGCCTTTGTCCTGGTACTTGGCAATAAAGTTCAAGAGTAAAGACTGTATCTGAGATTGCAAAGAAAGAATAGCAGGTTAAATATGGAGGCATGGACATTATAAAAAGTATATCTTTATTCAAGTAACACATACTTATTGTTGAAAAGTTAAAAGGTACAGATAATCACAAAATAAACTCACTACAGATAAGTGCAGAAATAAGCACTGTGAACATTTTGTTGCACATCATTGCAGGCTTTTCATAGATAAACCTTCTGCAGGTATAAAAAGTATCAGATTCAAATATCTGTGGGTTGTGCTTGCTAGACAAGTCTTAAGCTGTGTATTGTTAAAATAAACTTTATATAATTTATCGTAGCTTATTGTGAAAGGGTCAAGAAATCAAGATAGCTGTTTCTCTTATTTCCATTAAAAATCTATTCATTTCATGTTAGGAGGACAGTTAACTTGTTACCAAGCAAAACTGTATTTTAAAAATATTTGAAAACTGTTCATAGCCTATATGTATCTAGTCCTGGTTAGAGATGAAGCTTCACAGTGCTATTTTATTCATCACATTAACCAGCTATAAAACACAGGCCTTTATCTATAGCAGACAGATAATTTCAGGATTTATATACAGATACCCTACAAAGTCACATGATTTTAAAATCAGTGTTTTGTTATTTATTTATTTTCAGATGGAGTTTCGTTCTTGTTGCCCGGGCTGGAGTGCAATGGCGCGATCTCAGCTCACCATAACCTCCGCCTTCTGGGTTCAAGTGATTCTCCTGCCTCAGCCTCCTGAGTAGCTGGAATTACAGGCATGTGCCACCACGCCCAGCTAATTTTTTATTTTTAGTAGAGACGGGGTTTCCCCATGTTGGTCAGGCTGGTCTTGAACTCCTGACCTCAGGTGATCTGCCCGCCTCGGCCTCCCAAAGTGTTGGGATTACAGGCATGAGCCACCACACTCGGCCTTCAGTGTTTTATTATTAAGAACTCTCAAGTTACTTGTAAAACTAATCTAATTAAAAGTGGGTCTAAATATTTTCCAAAAAATAGGTTTATGTTCTATATACTGGTTTTTAATTGAGGTGGAATTCACATAACATAAAATTAATTAACATTTTGAAGTGCACAATTCAGTGGCTATTAGCATATTCACAATGTTGTGCAACCACCACATCTATCTAGTTTTGGAAGTATTTCATCAACCCAGATGGAAACCGGGTACCCACTAAACAGTTGGTCTCCATTCCTCCCTCCCCCTACTGTCTGGCAACCACTATTCTATGTTCTAGCTCTAAGGATTTACCTACTCTGGATATTTCCTATAAATAATCATACAATGTCTGACCTTTTGTGTCTAGCTTCTTTCACTTAACATAATGTTTCTGAGATTCATACATACTGTACTATGAATACTTTTGTAAAAAGTTTTAATACTTACTATGGTTGAATAATATTCCACTGCAAATATATATATACACACACACACACATATATACACACACACACACACACACACACACACACACACACACACATATGTATCTCCTGATTTGTTTATCCAGTCATCTCTTGATGGACATTTGGGGTCGTCTGCATCTTTTGGCTATTATAAAAAGTGCTGCTACGAATGTGCGTGTACTTGAATTAGTCTGAGTGTCTGTTTTCACTTCTTTGTTAGTTTAATTATAAAAAGCATACGAAATTTTAATTAGAGGAATTTGTTCTAATTATTTTTAAATTATTGGTGTAGGATTCCCTAGTTATTTAGACTATTTCTCCTCTTCCTAAAGAGAAAAAAACAAAACAAAAGACAAAAAAAACCATATTTTCCAAAAGTTGGGAAACAGCCTATAGCTACAAACACAACCAGTCCAACCTCCCTCTAACCCCCACCCTCACCCCCACCCATGTCTTGCTCCCATCTCCCACCCCAACACTCACTCTAAAAAGTTAACCATGGCCGGGCGCGGTGGCTAATGCCTGTAATCCCAGCACTTTGTGGGGCCGAGGTGGGCGGATCACCTGCATTCAGGAGTTCAAGATCAGCCTAGCCAACATGGTGAAACCCAGTCTCTACAGAAAGTACAAAAATGAGGCAGGCATGGTGGCAAGCACCTGTAGTACCAGCTACTCGGGAGGCTGCGGCAAGAGAATCACTTGAACCCGGGAGGCCGAGATTGCAGTAAGCCCAGATTGCGCCACTGTACTCCAGCCTGGATGACAGAACAAGACTGTCTCCCTTAATCAGGCTAGCTAAGCGGCCCATGGAAGGTAAAAAATAAAATTCATTTTAAGTAAAATTTTCAAAATGCTTAAAATATACACAAGTATTAGGTCCACTAGATCCAATGCCTTTATGTCAATAGTAAGATGCACATACAAGACTTGGTGAGGATATAATTGTTTGCTACAGACAGTCCCCTACTTAAGATGGTTCAACTTGCATGTTTTCACTTCACAATAGCTCAAAAGTGGTTCACTTTCTGTACATTCCTCAACTTAAAATGGGCTTGCTATGGTATTCTCAACTCATGATGGGTTTATCAGGATGCAACTCCATTGGTAGTCAGGAACATCTGTATTTGCACATATCTAGGTAATGCTTAGCATTTCCAGTTACGCTTCCTAAATTTATTTTAAATGGTTGGTATTATTTTGAATTGTGTTCACTAATACAATGTAACAAAAATGTTTTAAAATACAATGATAAATAAGTTTAAGCAGATTTTAAATGGGTTAGTGAAAGCACCAGAGTATTTCTGCCATTTTCTTTAAGGAAACTATGCTTATTTTGGAATTGTGAAAGTCTATCTCAACAGATTTCCTCTTTGAATAGAGACAGGGCCATGCTGTGTCACTCAAGCTGGAGTGCAGCAGCATGATCATAGCTTGCTGTAACCACGAACTCCTGGGCACAAGGGATTCTCCTGCCTAAGCTTCCCAAGTAGCTGGGATTACAGGCATGTGAAATTATGCCTGACTAATTTTTTTTTTTTTAGTTTAGTTTTTGTAGAGACAGAATCTCACTGTGTGGTCCAGACTGGTCTCAAACTCCTGGCTTTGAGTGATCCTCCTGCCTCGGTCTCCCAAAGTGCTGGGATTACAGGCATAAGCCACCACACCCGGCCATCAACACATTTTTTATTACACTAGGCATTTTGTTACATTTCTTTCCGATTTCAGCTTTTGTTTTGAATAACCTAAAAGTGCTTCTCACAAGGCAAAAATAACATTCCATGTTAAGTTCCATAGAGAATATCACTTTGGATGCTGCAAGCTTTTGCCTTTTAAAAAAAATTAGAAGTTTTAATGGATGAAAAGAAGCCAGAAAAGGAGACTGAGAAGAGCTGGAAATGTAAGAGGGAAATCAAGAGCATGTAGTATTGATAAAGCCAGGAAGGAGTTTCAAAGAAGAGAAACAGTGATTACAGAAGAACCAGGGAGAGAGGTGCTTGTTGCACATTCCCACCTGCTGACCTCACTTCCCCTCCTCTCCTGAACCCTTTCTCTATGCCTGAAAGCACAGTCCATTCTCCCCTGGCTACCGGTATCCTCCTTCATTCAAAAATTGTTATGAATGGCTGGGCGCGGTGGCTCACACCTGTAATCCCAGCACTTTGGGAGGCCGAGGCAGGTGGATCACGAGGTCAGCAGTTCCAGACCAGCCTGGCCAACATGGTGAAACCCCATCTCTACTAAAAACTACAAAAAGTAGCCAGGCATGGTGGCGGGCACCTGTGGTCCTGGCTACTTGGGAGGCTGAGGCAGAAGAACCGCTTGAACCTGGGATGCAGGCATTGCAGTGAGCCGCAATTGTGTCACTGTATGTACTCCAGCCTGGGCAACAGGGTGAGACTCTGTCTCAAAAAAAAAAAAACAAAAACAAAAAAAACAAATTGTTATGAACATGGGAGGTTAAGGACACCATTCCTATTGGGGGAAAAAAAAAGAAAAAGAAAATGGGAAGGAAATGTACGTGTAATAGCATATCTGAAAGAGCTTTGGAATATATCTATAGGACACCGTGTACATGATGGAAGTCAGAGAAAATGTCTGCTGGTCTAGGTGACTCAGATGTATCTTTCAGTGGAAAAGAGTTACAACAACATGGGTCAGATGTGACAGTGAATCTACCATCTCAGCAGGAGGTACTATTACATGTGAAATGGTTCACCAGCAAATTCTTCATAATTTGCCATTCATATTGCCTGTATTTCATCACCAATGATTCACTCCTCATTCTCTGACCTTTAGTTTCCCCCTCTGCCTTAATGCCCTTGTGCTGTGAACATTGTGCAGAGTTCTTTCAAAAGCTCAGATTTTAAATGGACAGGTACACAAATTTGTAGCAAAGGTATAAAATAAAAAACAAATTGAGAGTCATGACTGGACCTCTACGAATAATGCTAGGGTGCCAAATCTTTAAATGAGTTCATGAAGCCAGGAGTTCTAGGTAAGCCTGGGCAACATAACGAGATCCTCACTTCTACAGAAAAAAATCAAAAATCAAAAAAATTAGTGAGGCATGGTGCCACGCGCCTGTAGTCTCAGCTACTCAGGAGGCAGAGGCAGGAGGATTCCTTGAATTCAGGAGTTTGAGACTGCAGTGAGCCATGATTGCATCACTGCACTTCAGCCTGAGTGACAGAGCAAGACCCCATCTCTAAAAATAAATAAATAAATGAGTTTAGACTTGAGAAAGCAATTGTTGAGAAATAATGAAGACAAGAAGGATTTCTTATCATTAGTGATGGTAGTGCAATGTTTAACAGGTGAAAATAAACACTTAGAACTACACAAGTTCTGTCTGATCCTCTTCTTTTCTATCAAGAAAAATAACTTCAATGAAAACTTTCAGCACTTGGAAAAGATAAAACAAGCACATTTAAGAAAGACCCGAAGTTCATTTAATAGATGAGGAATATGAAGTCCATTTAGTTATTTTCATTGTTCAAGATAAATAGTTTTCAGAGTACTAAAAGGAGTTGTCCATGTCAGCACAGGTCTGTTCTCAGTAATCTTTTAAGAATTTCAAAGAAGGGATATAAGCATGATCTAATGTAAGAGCAGAAAAAAAATTCTATCTTCTAAAAAGCACACACTGGACAAGGTTGCAGTGATTCCCAGTGCAGCTTTCTAGTAATTGGTTACCATGGAAAGGAGTAAGTGGCTTCCTGACACAGCTGGCTGACTGGATGCATGCATTTACCTTTCTTCCCAAATCCCATAGAAATGTCAGGAGAGTAAAATTAAATAAAATTAATCTCAATACATTTTAGAAAATTCAGAAGTGGTTATTGGAATATATTGAGGAATTTCTGGAATATATTGATGCTGAAATATAACAGAGCTAAGCAACCCATGAATCCAGACCCATGAACAAGAACTTTAAAAATAAAAGATTGCCTAGCAGAATTCTGCAAAAGTCTCACAATCAAAATAAACAGGCTGACTGGCAGAAGGAAGCCCTGGGCAGGGGCCAGGCAACAAGTAAAGGCAGAGCTGGTCCTTGTGCCACCTAAGGTCCAATGCGGATGTGTGCCCTAGGCTGTACATAGTGAGAGCTTCTGTATAAAAGATTCTCAACATGGACACTCAGTCCAGAGAATTAGGGCCTCGCCACCAGCTAATGATAGCTGCATATTCTGTAAACAAACCATACTCACATCTTAAAAGAAAAGCCCATCTTCTCTCTGCCACACATAGCTGCTTGAGTCGGTCCTGGTTTACTCCAAACTTAAGCTTCTAGCCATGCAAACAAGAATTCTTTTATTTTATTTATTTACTTATTTATGTTTAACTTTTATTTTAGGTTCAGTGGTTCACGTGCAGGTTTGTTACATAGGAAAACTCGCGTCATGGGGGTTTATTTTACAGATTGTTTCATCACCAGGTACTAAGCCAAGTACCCAACAGTACTGATCTTTTCTGATCTTCTCCCTCCTCCTACCCTCCAGCCTCAAAGTAGACCCCAGTGTCTGCTGTTCACTTCTTTGTGTCCATGTATTCTCATCATTCAGCTCCCACTTATAAGTGAGAACATGGGCATTTGGTTTTCTATTCCTGTGTTAGTTTGCTAAGGATAATGGCCTCCAGTTCCATCCATGTTCCCACAAAAGACACAGTCTCATTCTTTTTAACAGCTGCATAGTATTCCATAGTGTATATATACCACATTGTCTTTATCCAGTCTACCATTGATGGGCATTTAGGTTGATTCCATGTCTTTGTTATTGTGAATAGTGCTGCAATGAACATTTGCATGCATGTCTCTTTATGGTAAAGTAATTTATATTCCTTTGGTTATATATCCAGTAATGGGATTGCTGGGATGAGTGGTAGTTCTGGCAAACAAGAATTTTTACACTCTCCAGAAACCAATAATCTTCAAATTAGTATCCTGTCTATTAAAATGACCAAACAACCAAGAATCAACAAACAACCAAAAAGATGTACAGAGTGGCCCGGCACCGTGGCTCATACCTGTAATCCCAGCACTTTGGGATTACAGCCAAGGCGGTCAGATCACCTGAGGTCAGGAGTTTGAGACCAGCCTGACCAACGTGGAGAAACCCCATCTCTATTAAAAATACAAAAATTAGCCAGGCATGGTGGTGTGCACCTGTAATCTCAGCTACTCAGGAGGCTGAGGCAGGAGAATAGCTTGAACCTGGGAGGCGGAGGCTGCAGTGAGCCAAGATCGTGCCACTGCTCCAGCCTGGGTGACAAGAGCAAGACTCCATCTCAAAAAAAAAAAAGAAGAAGAAGAAGAAGAAGAAGATGTACAGAGAAGCAACAAACTCAATAATCAGAAACTAAAACCTGAGAAAATGCAATATAGGGCACAGAACAAGGTGCTGAAATAAGTATGTTTAATGTCTTCAGAGAGGTTCTAGGGGGTTCTGAACCCATAAAAATTAAAATAAAAATGGCCACTAAACACTAATAAAGATGTTTAAGATTATTAAGATATTTACAATAAGAAAAAGAGTTGGCAAAAAGGGAAGCAGTGATCATTCCAAGTCAGTATGAACTGATGAAGCACAAGTCATGCCTCAATCATTTCATTTCCTGTTTTTAGAGGTCATCGGACTAGTAGATTGGGGAATGCCAGTGGCATCATATGTCTTGTGTCTGGAAAGCCATTAAATTATTGTTTCATGATACTGTACTCTAAAAGCTAATTGTATCTTACCAGTGATTGATGGTTAGAAAAGTAAGCTAACAGAAATTTCCATTACCTCGTATAGAAATTTCTAATTATCCCTCTAGATTGTAAACTTCTTGAAAGAATAAAACATTTTCTGTATCATATTCAGCCTATCTCCATTGCCTAGAACAATACTCAGGAAATGACAGAGACTCATTAGAAATGTATTGAATGATAATTAAATTTAATTGTAATTAATGCAAAGTCTGTGTTTAAAAGCATGTATGAGATGAAAGGGAAGTAGCTGTCTTCTCAGTTCATTTGGGAACAATTTAGGGGTTTTAGTTGATTGTCTACTTAATGTTGTCAATATTGTGACATGGTGATTAAGAGAGATATAGATAAAAGGCTATGGTCATTGACAAATAGTGCAGAACACAGGTACAAGAGCTCTGACAGAGTGTATTTTTCCAAACAATATATCTCATCCCACATGCTTTCTTACAATGTGACTTTGACTTTGACACTTCTCCCACTGACTGGTGGCGGTCTATGTTTCTACCCCTTGAATCTGTGTGGGTTTGTAACTATGGCAGAAGTATGACCATTTGACTTGCTAGGCCAGATCATAAAAGGCCATATAGCTTCTTCCCAGTTCTCTTGGGATACTCACTCTTGAAACCCATGATGTTACATCAACAGCCCCAATTGAGGTCTCAATTGACAGCCAGCATGAACCGGACATGTAAGCAAACAAGCTTTTAGATGATTTCAGCATTAGCCATTACGTCATACCAGCCTTCAAATGTCCCCAGCTGAGGTCCCAGACAGAATAGGCAAGCCATTCTTCTGTGGTCCTTTCAAATTCCTGACGCACAGGATCTATTTGCAGAACAAAATAGGTTTTGTTTTATGCCACTAAAATTTGGGGCAATTTGTTATGGCAGCCATTGATAACTGGAACAATAAGGAAATAGATATGCAAATTGTTCTGTATATACTCAACAGAATATTATGCTGCCACAACTAGAAGAGTTCATGTTGAAATAGAATGTTTATTATTATTATTCATTTACTCATTAAAGAAACATTTTTGGCCGGGCGCGGTGGCTCAAGCCTGTAATCCCAGCACTTTGGGAGGCCGAGATGGGCGGATCACGAGGTCAGGAGATCGAGACCATCCTGGCTAACACAGTGAAACCCCGTCTCTACTAAAAAATACAAAAAACTAGCCAGGCGAGGTGGCGGGTGCCTGTATCCCAGCTACTCGGGAGGCTGAGGCAGGAGAATGGCGTGAACCCGGGAGGCGGAGCCTGCAGTGAGCTGAGATCTGGTCATAAACATTTTTGAGCCCACTATGTGCTAGGGGATGTCTGAGGATACAACACTGACCCAAACAAAGTCCCTACTGAAAGTCCTCACCCTGGCCTGTACATTTTGATGTCTCCCATTATTAAGTCCTCAGTTTTTATGGTTTTAACCACTGATGATGTTCAGAATTCTGTCTTCAGTTCTGACCTCTATCTTGAGCTTCACACCTGCATATTGAATGCTTACCTGCTGTCACTAGTTGGCTATCCCATAGGCACCGTAAACTTTAGTCAGTGTCACTAACACCTACACATGGTCCTGAACCAGCAACCTGGGAGTTATTGAAGATTTCTCTCTCTCCCCTCATCTCCCGCGACTTGACAACCTTGGCTCTATAGCCACAGAAGCCACTGAGCTTACGGCCACATTATCTGAATGCATCCCCTTTTTCCATCGCACTGCCACTGCCTGGGTTTATGTCATCATTTTCTTGAGTCTCCAAAACAGTTTCCTAATTAGTCTTTCTGCCACCAGGAGCCTCATATTGTTACTATACAATGCTGTTATAATGCTTTTTCATAATATACAAATATAATTGTTACTATCATGTTTAAAATGTTTCACTTATCCTTCTTCAGAATAAAGTCCAAGATTCTTATCACTGACATATAAATGGAAGGAAGTTACAGAACAGCATGCAGAGTATGATCCCACTTTCTAAACATATGTAAACATACTCACACATATATGGGTATATGTATGTTTATATATGTATAAAGTTACTGGATGTTCAATAAAATGTCAACAGGTGTAATCTCAGAATGAAAGATTTCAGATGATTATTATCTTTTTCTTTGTACTTGCATGTATTATTTTAATACATACAATATGAAAACCCTTTTCAAAAAATGAACGTTTCATTTTTACAGAAACAAGAAAACATTAAAAATATTAAAGAAAGAGACTCTTTGATATCCAGTGTTGGCCTGTTCAGCTTTGCAGTTTCCCTCTCTTCTCCCAGTCCCTGATACCATGTTGATCACTTTCATTATCTCAGCAAATTTGCTCTCCAGAGCCTCCAGTCCTTCAGACATCCAGCTTCTGCCTGGAAAGCACTTTCCTTAGCTTTTTGTTTGGCTGATCCCTACACACTGACCAGAGTTGAAGTCAGTTATCAATACTTACAAGAAGCTTTTTCTAGTCAGTCTCCTCTCTAAGCTCCTATGTTGACTTCTACCACCACCTATTACATTGCTCCATAACCATCTATTGGCCTCCATCTTTATAGTTAGTCCTACACACCAAGGTATCCACAGAACCCACCACAAGTCTAGCATACTGAAAGCATTCAATCAAATGTTTCTCAAGGAACTCAGTGAAATACTATTTGGGGAAAACAAGAAAGGTCAGTGGGAAAGGTTTTGGCATTCTGCTCCTTGGGTTCAAACGTCTAGTTCTGTCACTTTCCAGCTGTGGGACCCTAGAAAAGTTACTTAACCTCTTTGTACCATAGTTGTGACATCTATAATATGAAAATAGTAACTATGTCATAGGGTTGTTGTGAAGATTAAGTGATATAAAGTGTAAACAAGTTCCACTGATGGCTTCACTACTGAATTCTATCAAACATTTAAAGAGGAACTAATACCAGTCCTTCTTTAACTTTTCCAAAAAATTGAAGAGGAGGGAAACTTCCAAACTTGTTTTACAAGGCCAGCGTCTTCCTGATACCAAAGACCAGTAAAGAAAATTACAGGCCAATATTCCTGATGAACATGGATGCGAAAATCCTTAACAAAATATTCGCAAACCAAATTGAACAGCATATTAAAAGGAGCATTCACCTTGATCAAGTGAGATTTATCCCTGGGATGCAAGGATGGTTCACCATAAGTAAAATCAAAAACTGTGATATATCACATCAACAGAATAAAGGACAACAACCATATGATAATCTCAACAGACGCAGAAAAGTTATTCAACAAAATTCAACATCCTTTAATGATTAGGAAAAAAAACCTCTCAAAAAATTAGGTATAGAAGGAATGTACCTCAACACAATAAAGGCCAAATAGGACAAGCTCATAGCTAACGTCATACTCAATGACCTATAATCTTCTATGAATTATAAAGAAAATTTCCACACAGTGGAAACCCTATCATCGTGTCATTTGTGAAAACATGGATGAACTTGGAAGACATTATGTTTAGTGAAATAAGCCAGACACAGAAAGACAAATACCTCACTTATGATCTCACTTATATATGGAGTATAAAAAAGACAAACACATAGAAACAGAGAGTAAAATGAAGGTTACCAGAGGCTGCAGTGGAGTGGGGAGACTGAGGAGATGGCAGTCAAGAACGCAAACTAATAGAGCTTGAATACTGTCTTTTTCACACTCTGCTGTACTCACACGAAGTATTTTCAGTTATTGTAATTTCTACTTTTAGTGATCCTTTAGAATTACAGTTTTACTAAATGTTTCCTTAGCAAAATTTCTGACTTGATAAATACCTGTTGTATAAAATGAAGGGGAAATGAAAGCAACTGAATTTAACAGAATTAAACATAATTGAATTGAATTGCGAAGTATGCGAAGGTATTAAAGTACTTAAATGTAGCTATATTATTGTCACTAGGGGGAGCTCAGCACTTAATTTGTATTCTAAAAGAGTCCACCCTGCTGGCAATCAAAACAGCAGTTTGTATCCCATTGTGCTGTGTGCGAGGAGCTTCTAAAGAAACTAACAGCATTATTTTCCTAGAAACTGAAAGCGACTGAATGCATTAGCTCTCATGCTTTTCACGCCATTTGTAGCAAGAATAAATGGTTCGTCTCTGTGGCGCCACTGTCAAAATAACACATACACTTCTTTGAATGCAGCTCCAAAATGGCTCATGCTTTTTGCAATGGTCCAAGATGGAACAGAGGAATAAAGATTAGAACACGATGCATGAAATATGCTTCAGCACAGAGATCTCAGGGGGAAGAGTCTATGCAGGTCAGACAGCAGAGTAACCACAGGAACAAGATCTGAACCTCAGGAGATTCTCCACCTTTAAATCTGTATCATTATTACATGTGAACTTCTTATAAGTATACTTGTTACGATAGATGCCTTTTTTTATAAGCAAGGGAGCAAGGGAGACCTCTATTTTGTCGCCACTCCTTATGGCCAAAAGCCATGAACTCTGGATTCAAGCTGTTCTTTAAAAAGCTTAGATGAGATGTTTAAAAGACAGTAAACCTTTGCCACGTCCTGGAGCTGACAGATTTTGAACAAAAATAAAAGATGGAACTAGTTTTCACGAGAATAATTGAATCAAATGAGCCTGTAAATAAAATTAAAATAATAACATCACATATTTTTTCATAAGTCTGATTTCTAGTGAAGAAGTTAAAACATAATAAAAATAAGAGATCCAGGCATTCCTTTTTACTTTCCCAGCCAAGAGCCAGTAAATACGAGCCTCAAAACACTCCAAACATGGCTATGTGCAAGGCCTGAGGGGAGGTGTTGAAATTCATGAAATCACAGACATAAAATCTGGAAAGAACTCCAGAGCAGCTGTCTACCACTCACCTACACAGAAGTCCCTCATGCCACCTCTGATCCCTGTGCCTTCTAGGGCAGTTGTGCTGTTCACATAGCAGGAAGGGGATCCCACCCTGTGTTCAGGCAGCCTCATCCCATTGGATGTCTCTGCTTCTGCCAGAGAAACTCTTCTTCAGAAGTGGAATTTCCTGCTGTATAACATCATACTTTTATTCTGATTCTGCCTTTTGGCAGAAAGTTAAAAAGTCTCTTTTCTTGTTCTCAGGGAAGGTGTTGAATATAAACACGGACACAAGTCCTCCCCAGCTACCACCTTCTTTTCCCCAGTCTTATGACCCCTACCACCAAGACTTTTTATATCCAGACAAAATATTACAAGTTTAATGACTTTTTAAAATTAAGTCATTTTTTCCCTTGGTACAAAACTTTGGAGAAAAATTAGAAAATTCAGACATGCTAAACGAAGAAAATGACCTTACTGCTCAGAAGTAATCTTAGTTATCTGATTTTCTATGTCAACATACATCTCTGTATTAAATTTTTTCATAAAATAGGATATTATTATTTTCAGCTCTTTTTCATATAATCAATTAATCAATTACCTACAAACACATTTTTAAAGCTGAATAATACTCTACTGGGTATTTGTACCATATTTATTTAAATAATTCACTACCGTGGGATATTTAGGTAGTTTTGAATTTGGGCCATTAGAACAATCACTAAAAAATTATTGTAGAAGCATTTTTTGCAAGACACTTGTATTATTTTCTTCCATATTCATTTGCTAAACTAAAATTTCTAGTTTTTAGCGGTTAAACCTTTTAATTCAAAAGAAAAATATGTTATTTCCACAACAACTTCTTATGAAACATAGTCGAACTCCATCACTGTCCTCATCGACTTCAAAATCGTAAAAAGTGTACCTCTCTTTGGACACTTTTTCTGAAAAGCTGCCTCTCTCCCTCAGTATCATTTTGTCAAAGAGGTTACCTGAGCTCCTGGTCTAGATTAGGTCTCTGTTATAATGCCTCAGCACACCTTTTACTTGTCCTTCATGGTATTTTTCATTATTGTAACTAAGCAGGTGATAGTATGATGATTTATTGAATTCCTGGCCTGTTAAGAGTCCCACAAGTAGAAACCATGTCTGCTATTTCAGTGGCTATCAAAAAAATATGTACTAAATAAAACACTTATTGAATAAATGGAAATATTTCTGTATTTTAGAGCAGAGTGTATGTAGACCAGTGAAGTCTACCACATGATTTAATGTGCTATATTCACAGCCCTTATTCTGCAGGGCTGGCAGAAATTTATATTGAGGGTTTCTACTTCTTGTCACCTCACCTCCTGATGGTCATAGTTTAGGGATTTTCTACACAGGGCTAAGGCATTGAAGAAGTCCTTCTGGTCATTGATCATCTGTTCATAGACATTACCTGGCCACTGTTCCTCTCTGCATGGCCTCTTCATGTCTGTGGCTTTTCACAGCTTCTGTGATATGTCTGGGACATGCTGGTGGGCATGTAGAGAAGTCCTATTTTAAGATAAATAAAAGCTGGCTGAAAACTTTTTGTTCTCACTCCATAGCTGTTCTAGCCCAGGTGCTTAACATGTGAGGGAAAGGTATTCAGATGACTCTTCCCTCAGCAGCCATCCAAATGCAGGTATATAGGAAACGTCAAGCAGAAATCACCCAGCTGAGCCCATCAACCCCTAGAACAGTGAGAGATAATAATAAGTCACTAAATATGCAGTAGTTTGATATATAGCAAGAGACAACTAGAATACACCACTTGGGAATATAATTTGACAATATTTATTAAACTTTTAAATTAATACATACTTTAACTCCAGAATTTCATATATTTACTCTATAGATATACTGAAACACATACAAAGTAACATGTAACAAGATATATGCTGTAGCTTTGTTTACATTAGCAAAAGACCAGAAATAATCTATACGTCTCCACAGAGGACATGTTGAATACGGTCTCGTAAAGAGAAACAATGGAATATGCTATTTAAAAGAATGATGAGTCACAGTATACACTAATATGAAATCATATGGAATAATCCCCAAGTTATTTGTCATTTTCACAGCAAAGTGCAGGACAGTATGTTTAAGGTGCAATCATTTGTGCAATAAAAATAATATGCATATGTATACCTTTGTAAATGCATGGAAAATCTCTAGAAGAACACTTAAGAAAATGGGTAACAACTGTCTCTGGGAAGGGGACTTGGACATTTGAAGGACAAGGAGTGAGAGAACAACTTTTCATGTAAACTTTTTCAATTCTGTACTATGAGTATGTATATATTATCTGTTCAAATAACTTTCACATAAATGACCCAGTTACACCAGTAGACTATCTTCCTTTTTTTTTTTTTTTTTTTTTGAGAGAGTCTTGCTCTGTCATCCAGGCTGGAGTGCAGTGGCTTCTATCTCAGCTCACTGCAACCTCTACCTCCCAGGTTCAAGAGATTCTCCTGCCTCAGTCTCCCAAGTAGCTGGGATTACAGGCATCTGCCACCATGCCAGATAATTTTGTATTTTTAGTAGAGATGGGGTTTCACCATGTTGGCCAGGCTGCTCTCAAATTCCTGACCTCAGGTGATCCGCCCGCCTCAGCCTCCCAAAGTGCTGGGATTACAGGCATGAGCGACCATGCCCAGCCACTATCCTCGTTTTAAAGATGAGAAAACTAAGCTCTAAGAGCTGAGGTGATTTGTTCAGCATCTGAGAGCTAGCCAGTAACAGAGCAAGGTCTGGAAATGACTCCTCAAGTGGAGCTCTTTTGTTTGGCTAGAATCCCTTAAGTTTATCACTTTTTAGTAAGTCCTTTATTTTAGCATTTCCAGGAAGAATATTTTTCAGCCTGTTCTACTTCCAGACTAAAGTCCCTTAGAACTAACTATATGTGTGTTGTATTAGTTTCCTATTGCGGCTGTCACAAATGACCACAAACTTAGTGGCTTGAAACAACTCAAATTAATTTTCTTACAGTTCTAGAGGCCTTAAGTTCAAAATGAGTCTTACTAGGATAAAACCACAGCATCGTTAGAGCTGCATTCCTTCTGGAGGCTCCAGGGAAGAACCTATTTCCTTGTTTTGCCCGGCTTTTAGAGATGGCACGCATTCCTTGGTTCATGGCCCTGTTCCTCCATATTCAAAGCACATCACTCTGACTTCCACTGGCCCATTTCCTTCTTTGATCATCTTTGATCTTCCTGCCTCCCTGTTTTAAGAACTCTTGTGATTATATTGGGCCTACGTGGATAGTACATACAGGATAATCTTCCCATGTCAAGATCCTTAATTTAATCACACCTGCAAAGTCCCCTTTAAGATGTAAGGTAACATTCATAGGTTCTGAGGATTAGGATATGAACATGTTTGAGGGGCCATTATTCAGCCTACCATATTAGACCTAAGTTTAGGGAAGTCTCATAAATGATGTCTCCGTTTCTCCATCTATAAAGCAAGGATAAGAATGCTACCTATTTTATATGGTTATTTTGCAGATTACATAAGTTAATATATTTAAAGAGCATGGAACATTGCCTGACACATTGTAAGCACTGGATATATGTTATCTGTAATAGTAGTTATTGTTTACTGACCCTCTAGTTGATAGCATGTTAGAGCCTTTCATCAACAAGATTAATAATCTTTTATATCTTCCTTTAGATCTAACATATGCTAAGAATATAAAAAAAGAGGCTTTTACTTAATTTTAGCAAAACACAGTGTAACAAAGTCAGTTTTGAGGGAAATAACACACTCAACAGATGAATAGAATTAATTTAGAATAATAGCTAACATTTTATATAGTATCTTCCATCTGTGCATTTTCAAGTATATAACATACACAGTGAGCCCCTGTAATCAATCTGAAGTGTTTGTTGAGAATTTACTACTTTCAAGGCTCTGTACAACAGGGATACAAAAGGCAGAGACATTTCAGGTTATCCTGGATTTTAACAGCTGAGATAAGTGAATCTCAAGGAGACCAACTTGCTGTGTCACACAGCCAGAACTGGAGCTGAGAATGTGACTCGGGAGATGAACTATAAACAGAAAAAAAATGGGAAAGACACTGCACTATATGATATAATATGTGCTAAGTGACTGTAAGTGTGAAGAGATTTCAGATTAGGAAGAATCCATTAAGATGGATGGATCAGAAAAAGTATCATGAATAAAATGCATAACTTTTGGGAAAAGAGAGTAAAGAGAGAGAAGGGAAAAGAGAAATTTTGAGTGTGAGCCAAGACACAGAAGAAAATATCCCAGAAATGTGCTGGAGAAAGTGTGCATTGAATATTTATTTGTAATGAAGAGCAGAGATAGAAAGAAAGCAGATGACTTCTCCATAACTTACACTGTGGGGCAAGGATGGACGAGAACTACATATGGGAAGGGAGGCTTTTGGCCAACTCTTCCACAGTGCAGGGTGAGGTCTATAGGACGCTCCATCTCCCAGGCCATTCCTGATGCAGCAGGAAGCCAAGCAACAAGTGGCCAAAATAGTTCATTTTAGAAGAAGGTAGAGACAAAGTTGTCTTTCTTGAAGCTTAAGACATTACATAAGCTCTGCTTCTTGATATTACAAATACACGTACCTGGCCAGGCACGGTGGCTCACGCCTGTAATCCCAGCACTTTGAGAAGCCGAAGTAGGCAGATCACAGGAGGCCAGGAGTTCAAGACCAGTCTGGTCCACATGGCAAAACCCTCTCTCCACTAAAAATACGAAAACAATTAGCCGAGTTTGGTGGTGCATGTCCGGAATCCCAGTTACTCAGGAGGCTGAGGCACGAGAATCACTTGAACTCACCAAGTAGAGGTTGCAGGGAGCTGAGATCACACCACTGCACGCCAGCCTGGGCGACAAAGCAAGACTCTGTCAAAAAACAAACAAACAAACAAACAATCACCCGCCAAAACAAAAACAAATACACCTACCTGTAAGGTAGAGTTCAACATGAAAGTTAAGGCCCAGGAAAGTTTGATAACTAATCTTCGAAAGATATGTAATTACTACGATTATTGGACATTTTAAAAATGCTGAGAACTGTGCTATCACTTGCTTTACATATATTAAGCCCTTTTAAAACCCCCCGAGGTAGGCATTATTATCACACAAAATGAGATAGTAATGAGAAGCCAGAAAGACAGCCAAGAAGTTAGTGTTCGTCCTCTACATAGCTGCACTGAGCGCCCTACATTTCCCACCCATGGCAGCCTCTCTCCATTCAGTGGTGGATTCTTGACATATGAAATAAATTCTTCCCTAGCTTTTTGTTTCTTGAAAAATATTGCAAGAGATTTCTGTAAAATGACAAAGTCCCAGAAAAAGAAATGTAATAAATGCTAGATAATCTCTATGTTGAGTAACCTCAAGACCAAGAAGCTTGATTCCTCTACATCTGTACTGAGAAGATGGCAAGGAGAGGGGAGAATGACAGCAGTGTTTCCTTTTCTTTTTGCTTCCTCCAATCAGATACAGCTGAATCTAGCAATCTTTGTCTGAGGTGCATACCAAGAAGTTGGGAAAGGTTTGGGATAGATCGCAGATGAGTCAGGAACGATTCTATCTCCTATTGCCAGGAAGAAATAGCTGAGCACAGGTTGGCAACCTGAGCCCCATGTAATTCTGTTATAGCTAAGAGGACCCAGAATGTCTGGGTCATCAGCTTATTGACTGCTACCTCTAATGCTAGAAGAAATGAGTGTTTTCTCTATGAAAAAAATTGTTGAAATGCATTTAAATTTTTTTTTTTTTTTTTTTTTTTTTTTGAGAAGGAGTCTCGCTCTGCCGCCCAGGCTGGAGTGCAGTGGCCGGATCTCAGCTCACTGCAAGCTCCGCCTCCCGGGTTCACGCCATTCTCCTGCCTCAGCCTCCCGAGTAGCTGGGACTACAGGCACCCGCCACCGCGCCCGGCTAGTTTCTTTTTTTGTATGTTTTAGTAGAGATGGGGTTTCACCGTGTTAACCAGGATGGTCTCGATCTCCTGACCTCGTGATCCGCCCGTCTCGGCCTCCCAAAGTGCTGGGATTACAGGCTTGAGCCACCGCGCCCGGCCGCATTTAAAATTTTAATGAAATTCTTCCCCACGCTACCCCCATCCAACTCCTCTTCCAAAGCAAAAGTACCCAAAATATATGGCTTTGTGATACCCTTAGTGTCTCAGTATTTTTATCATATGCCTCAGGCCAAAAGAAATACCTAATAGACCAGGTGCTGTAGCTCACGCCTATAATCCCAGCCCTTTGGGAGGCCGAAGTGGGCAGATTACTTGAGGTTGGGAGTTTGAGACCAGCCTGCCAACATAGTGAGACCCGTCGCTACCAAAAATACAAAAATTAGCCGGGCATGGGGGTGCATGCCGGTAATCCCAGCTACTTCACAGGCTGAGGCACAACAATGGCTTGAACCCAGGAGGTGTGGGTTGCAGTGAGCCAAGATCGCGCCACTGCACTCCAACCTAGATGACAGAGTGAGACTCTGTCTCAAAAAAAAAAAAAAAAAAAAAGAAAGAAAGAAAAAGAGAAAAGAAAAAAGAAATACCTAATAGGTAGGCTTATTAGGTAGTTAGGGCCAATTCAATTTGACAAATACATTCTTATGTCTTATCAGTGTAATGGCCATGTGAAAAAAATCAGAAACATAAATAAAAGAAAAAATTATACTGTCATTTTGCTCTTAAAGGGCCTCAATTACTTACTGAGGGGATGTGTGTGCTGGCTGGGGATTGGGCAACTTCTCAAAACTCAGACACCACCACCCTCAGTTTCTGGTTACACATGGATTTTTCTAAGGGTAACTACTTTTTATCAGCAACTGCTTTTATTTCAGCAACAACTGAAAATGCAACCTCGCAAAAATATTACAGGACAATTAGCATGATCTAATTTTAAAACTGAACTATTTTCAGCTTGGAATTTACAAATAACACTGTGATCCCCTGTGAGTTCATTGAGGGTGCTAAGGCACACAGTTTGGGATCTGTGCTGGGAAGTTAAGCTACTGAGGTTGAAGTCTTAGAAGAGTACATGAAGTAGAACTTCCCCATTTTCTCAGTATTTGTTCGTTTTCCCCGGGGAACACATGTTCTAGAGGAGAACACAAAAAGGAAGTAGCAGCCAGGTGCTGAGATCCACCAGGTGCTGAGATTCCACCAGGTGCTGTTTTTAGTCTGATCCTTAGAGAATCATCCCTGCCAGGCTCTCAGACCCACCACTGCTTGCCACTGTCTAGCATGGAGTGGTGATTTTTTCATCAGGCTATCTCTTTTTATTCATATAATCTTTTCATTAGAAAAACTCGATGTTGTAGAAAGAGAGCTAGATTTACAGATGATTGGATTGGGGTCCTTTTTGTACCACGTCATAAGTAACCTTGGGCAGGTCACTTACTGTTTCCAAACTTTAGTTCTGAGGATAATCCCTTTCCATGTGCAATCCAACATTTTATTTTATTTTATTTTGTTTATTTATTTTTTGAGATGGATTTCACTCTGGTTGCCCAGGCTGGAGTGCAATGGCGCGATCTTAGCTCACCGCAACCTCTACCTCCCGGGTTCAAGCGATTCTCCTGCCTCAGCCTCCTAAGTGGCTGGGATTACAGGCATGTGCCACCACACCTGGCTAGTTTTGTATTTTTAGTAGAGATGGGGTTTCTCCATGTTGGTCAGGCTGGTCTCAAACTCCCAACCTCAGGTGATCCGCCCGCCTCGGCCTCCCAAAGTGTTGGGATTACAGACAGGAGCCACTGTGCCCGGTCGCAATCCAATATTTTAATTGTAACTATATAACACATTTGAATGAGGCAAAATATCTCTAACTCAATGTGTATAAGAATTATTTCAGGGCCATGGTTAAAACACAGAAACCTAGGCTCAATTCTCAAATATTCTCATATAGCAGGTCAAGGATGGGACCCAGAAGTCTGCCCTTTTAACAAGCAGCCCCCACCCCACAGTGACATAGACTCAGGGAGGCTAGGAGTTGAAAACATTAGTAAAAGGTATTGTTTATTTAAATAGTTGCATGTATATAATTTCATCCTCTCAACTAACCTTTTAAAGTAGTTGGACTGGCATTATTTTCATTTTACAGAAGAAGAAACTGAGATTGTAAAAGTAGGATGACGGTGGCAGCCCCGGATCTTACATGCAGGTAGGGCATTGGCATGGCAACCTGACCAGAAAGCTGGAGAACTGGTTTTGTAGACACCATTGCATAGCAGATACACTATTTCACTCAGATTGGATGGAGCTTGAGGCTGCTGATGGCCTCTCCCAAGGTCCCACACCTCCCAAGGTCCTTGGCCCTGTTCCATTAAGAGGTTTGCCCAACTTCTCTCAGTCACTGTGAGGCAGAGTTAGAACCAGAGCCAGAACTCCTAGTCTAGTTCTCTAACCATTACTACCACACATTGACACTACGTTTGTTTTTGGAAATACAATATCTGTCTGACTTTATGCTATCTTTTTAGTTAACACTCTGCCTTATTTACCCTTAGTAAATATAGAAAAGTAATGTCTTCTTCAAAAGTAAGGTATTTAATCAAGGCTTAGGGAACTTTTTTCCTAAACGTTTACTTTGCCTACCCTAGAAGGGGTCACTAACCAATATTATCGTTATTAAAGTAATAGCATTAATAAAAGACCAACTTTTCTGATCTTTCACTCTGTGCCAGGTAGTATGCTAAACCCCTTTACAAATAGTATGTCTAATCCTTACATCAGCACAATCAGAAAAATGTCATAGCTTCATTTTAAAGATGAGGAACTGAGACTCAGCGAGACCAAATAACTTAAATTCACATGGCTTGCTAACATACATAGAGTCATCATTTAAAACCGGGTCTCTGGGATTCTAACTTCCTGATATTTCCTCTGTATCCCTCCACCTCCTTGTGTTAGTACACATTATTCTAATGATCAGAGCGACTGAACTTGTCTTATATATATATATAACATACCTAATACGTAAATGTCTGTCCACTAAACTGCATATTCCCTGAGGACAGCATGTCTTGTTCATTTTTGGATTTCGCGTACCTAACAAAGTGCCTGGCACATAGCAAATGCTCAATAAGTGTTTAATAAATTTTTAAAAAATTTGAGTACAGATATATCTAATATTTCAAACAAAGCGTACTTTAAGACATTTTTAGTTTTTCTCAATCAATACAACTTTTGACCAAATAAAAAAATCTCTGTCAAGCTACAGTTTTCACAAAATATAAAACTTTCTTTGTTTCCTAATAGCTGAGCTACAAGTAACTTTCTCACAGTTGGGGAAGGATCATGAGGTCACTCGGTCCACCCTGGAATGGAATGCCCACTTGTTGCTTGTTCAGGGAACTGATGATGCCAACAATTCTTTGTCTTTGGTATAATCAGACTCTGAAGTGGGTCCAGCCCTCTCGGTACAGGCTGCCAATGCAGGCAGCATCACTTCCAGATAATTGCCCTCGGTTCTGCTGACTCGGAAAATCAACTCCCAGTCAGACAGGGGGCTCCTATTCAGATGGGGCCAATGTTTCTTAACCTTTTTTTAGGGGTTGGGAGGTGCTGGAGGAGATGCATGAAACACTTTGAAATAAAAGTGGATTCATGTGAACCCTGAAGCCAATGTCAATGAACACCTAAAATAAGATTAAAAGTAAACTATTTTGCAAAACCAAGCATTTTCTTTTCCCACTTTTAAAATATTTTCTCCTGGAAATGATTTGAGTTGGGTAAAGTATAGCTTTCAGTGGCTTATCTAATAGATGGAGAGACATCAGAGTGATTTCTGACACTCCTTATGACCCAAAATATTATTCAGCAGCGGCTTGTCCTGGATATTTGTTCATTCTATTGTTGGCATTGGCACATCTGGGGAAGTTCGTATTTCCAACAAAGAAAAATACAGATTAAAAGAAAACTACATAGTAAAATTTTATTTCCACTGAGTGAACTTGACAAGCTATTACAACTTTCACTCCTAAGCTCAATGTATAAGATGTTAGTTATCTAGAGGTTATAAACCACTTCTTACACATTTAAAAGCAGCAATACATGCTGAGTTATGGCTATGAAGAATCTCCCTACAGCTGTTCCAAGAGTCAAGACAGTACCGTGACCACCATGTTTACAAGTGTTTTTGACTTTGCAGTATCTGCAACTACAGATGGCACACACAAAGTATCCCCAAACACTTTTTGGCAAAACCAGTTTGGAAACCTTTATCTTACTCATGAGGCATGTTTCTGTTATGTAACACAGCACACTGTGAAGAATCACAAGGCCTGGAAGGACTGTACCCTCTCCGGAATTTCTAGATCAGAGGTGAAATAACAAAAGAATATGAACTGATAAGACTATAAAGAGAAAATGTTTTATCAAGTTGTAGTTGAGGGAAATTGTAGTGATCCACCCAAAGGCCTGTTATTTGCTCTGGTAAATATTATCATTTTACTGTTTTACAACTGAGGAAGCCATGTTTGGGAGAATACAAGTAACTTTCCCAGTAGCACTGCTAGATAATACGACAAAGGTAAGATGACAAAGTCAAATGATCCCATATTCCAGTACCACATGGATTCTAACATCCTTTCCTTAACTGAATATATGTGAAAAATAGGATTGTTTAGTTATTTCAGATACTATGGGAGGCAACATTAGTGTGAATAATAGAGTGTAAATAAAAGAAACATCTTCTTAAACTTTGATACATGTTTCCATATCTGTGTTTGAATATGGATGTTGCTGAAATCCTGAAACTTCATAAAACTGCCTCATTCCCCAAAGTCAGGATAGAAATTTAGGTATTTTGATTTCAAAGAAAATCTCATATTTCTTTCCTTTTCAATGGCTTTTGGATTTGGAATTTCCAAGGCACAAAATGAGATTAATGTACTTATGGGGATAAAATAACTGATTGGAAATCAGAATTGTCTGAAACACATGGTTACTGTTTTGCAAAATATAATCTAGGGTTATACACAAGAAAGGTGATAATGTTAACAGAGAAGTTACTAGATCTGAGCTCATGAAAATGTCATCGGAAAGTTAAAGACAAAATTTATTTTAGATAAGTCTGTATTGTTTATGCATTCACAGGACTAAGCAGGTGATACTTTAGTAACATGCCTTGCTATTTCTAAATCATGGAGAGACAGAGAATGCTTGGAACTAAAAAGGAAGTTGAACTAATTAATCTGTAGTGATGTTTTCAGAATGAAATGTTATATTCTACATTTCAGAAAGAATTACACTTTGTAGCCAGCTAAAGATCTTGGAAAGGAATACAAATATTAAACATCCTGACAAATATTTTCCTATCTACAAGGTATTTAAATTCCTACAGCATATAACAATGGAAAATCTAGATAACTAAAACTGTATTACATGATATGGGGTTGTAGTTTTCATTAAATAATAATACAACATCAAAAAAAAACTAACAATAACAGTAGTATATACTTTTAGAAATTAAAAATATTTAAAAGAAAATTTTAAAATTCAATATACTGGAAGGTAAAGAGCAAAAACAAATACCAAACCATGCCAAACACAGATAAAGATAACATGTTGATATGTTTTCTTCCTACCTTTTTTTCAAACGTAAGGCTTGGGCATTTTTTAACTCATATAATTGAAACCATGCAAATCTGTACACTTGTTTAGAATTCTATGTGAATCTACCCCATCTTATTTAACCATTCTCCTATAGTCAGACATACAGAATATATTTTTTCAAATATAAGTAACATTGTTACTACAATTATATTGAAAAAAAGATTGTTTCTAAGAATCTTTTGTTGCTAGCAAAAGATGGTTGCTAGCAAGAAGATCAAACTATGTCATTGAAAATTTTATTTAACATTACAAACTGTATTTCATTACTTCTATGATGCACTTTTTAAAAAATTTTAAAATCTCTGAACTGTAATGCAACATACAACCAACCCATGCTGTTAAATTTCACTTTTGGCTAGGCAGTAGTTTTCATTGCCTTTGTGTGTGTGAACTCAGTGGGTACACCTGGTAGCAACAACTGGATCACAGTACCCCTCCACATTTTGGTTCACAAACTCTAAAGGGGATCATTTGAAGAAGAAATAACAGTCTTGGCTATTCCCTGAGAAATTTCTATTGACATCCTTCTGGCAAGATCAAGAACACACATTTCAAAATTTACATACTGGGATTTAGCCACTCTCACTGAAAGAAAGACATAACATTTTATCCTTGATAGCATAGGAGACAAAATTATTTAGAGAAATGTGGACACAAACAACTCCAATAAAAGAGTAACACAGAGATTTGGATTCTTAATATAAAGTTTTTTGCTTATATTTTTCGTTTTATACATGCATTAGAAATATAAATAATAAAAATTCATGTCTAAAGAATTCTAAAATAACTAAGTATAAAACAAATATTATAAATAAGAAATTATTGTGTTAAAGTACAGGCAGCTTTAGTTCTTCCTTAGTGATAAATAAAGTTGCATCTTAAAATTGAAGGAGTTAAAAAAATATGACATTCTGACTACTGACTATTTAGGTGAAAGGCATTTGAAAAACAGCAGGTGCAAAAAGATCACTCTGAACTCTGTGCTGTTTCTTAAACGCAGAAGATGAAATTCCCACGTGAAGGATGCAACATCCTTATCCTCAAGGACAAGAAGTCAAGACCAAGAGAATTATATACAGACCTGTTAAAAGAATTCTTATCTTTGAAGCTCCCTACATAATTTAGTTGCGTCTTCACAATTATTCTTTGTCCAATTCAGTATGTAAGTAACTGACACGTAACTGGTTCTTTACGTCTTCATGTCTTTTTTTTTTTTTTTTTTTTGAGACAGAGTCTCGCTTAGTCGCCCAGGCTGGAGTGCAGTGGCGCGATCTCGGCTCACTGCAAGCTCCGCCTCCCGGGTTCACGCCATTCTCCTGCCTCAGCCTCCCGAGTAGCTGGGACTACAGGCGCCCGCCGCTTCGCCCGGCTAATTTTTTGCATTTTTAGTAGAGACGGGGTTTCACCATGTTAGCCAGGATGGTCTCGATCTCCTGACCTCGTGATCCGCCCGCCTCGGCCTCCCAAAGTGCTGGGATTACAGGCGTGAGCCACCGCGCCCGGCCAGGTCTTCATGTCTTTATGAAGATGCCAGTGCAATATAAACTTGTATTAAATAGATTTGTGTGCTTGTCTTCTATTGATGTATCTTATGTCAATTTAATTTTCAGATTCAGCCAGGATCCTAAGAGGATGGTGGTAGAGTTTTTCCATTTCTACGGTTTCTTGGAATAAAGATGGGAATCTAAAAGACAGGAATGCCTACTTAGGAGGCTGAGGTGGGAGGATCACTTAAGCTTGGGAGATCAAGACCAGTCTGGGCAACAAGGCAAGACCCCATCTCAAACAAGCAAACAAGACTGGGTTGCTCCACTTGCTCTGGAGCCTGAGGAGGTGATCCTGGGAGAACTGACAAAAGCTGGCAGAAGGCAGGAATTCTTAACAAAGTCAGTTATCCTGGGTCTCTGTCTATAGTGTCTGGTTGAGAGAGGAAGACAAAAAAATTTGCCTTATTCCTTCCTTTCCAAATTCAGATTGGCAGAAGAAAAATCAGTTCTTTGAATTGTGACCCTTTTGAATTTGGATCTGGCTACTCCTTGGTCATTGATCCACACTTTCAGGAATGGTCCTTGTTTTCCTTGTTTCTCTTTTGTATTATTTGTTATAAGGAGCAAATTCACAGTAAGATTCTCCTTTTATTTTATGTCTTGAGAGCTCAGCTTTGTGACTAGTGAAAATATTATCTCTGCTCTCTGCCAGGCATTGGGGGTGCAAGTTGTTAAGCTTGCATCAGGCGGCTCAGCTAGCCCACTGGCTAGGTGTCAAAAATACAAAGTGTCTCTTAGTGTGACTGACCATGCCATCTCTCAGGAGAATTTGTCTTAATTGTCTCAACCTTCCATGCCTTGTTAACAATGGAGGGCTTGGCTTTCTCAGGCTATTTTTAGGAGTAACTTTGGATCTTGAGGTGGACTGCATCTTTTGCACCCTCTTTGGAACACATTCTTGCATTTAAAATGAAAAGACTTCCTGATTTTAAGCCATAAAAAAAGCTTAATAGTTTTTAGTCATAATTAAAGTAGGTATAATTATTTAGTAGATTTGCTTTTTTTTTTTTTTAATTGAAAGTATTTTTATGGATAGCTCTCATTCTACAAACAAAGAAAAATACCACCAAAACTGTCCTATTGTTACCTATGGGAAGATATGTTTTAAAGCAAGAAAATAAGTGCTTACATAAAGCATTATCTCAGGACAAATAAAAACTAACTTAAATGTTCTTTAAGGTCATGAGATCTGAGATAATCCTTGGTTTAAAAAAAAGCTAGTTTAAGGTTAGTGGTTTAATTAAAGCAGGCATACCTTCAGAACTGTCAACATTAAATATAATGCATACAACTTATTCTACCTGGATTTACTAATAAAAAATCTTACATATGTATGATTGTAAAATTATAAATTCAATATAAGAATAAAATGTACAATAAAAGTAAATTACCTAATGTATGTCGAGCATGACAGTAAAACAGAAAAAGGAAAGGCTGAATGTTTAACTTTGTAGGTGCTTTACTTCAATAGTGTTTAATACTTGCCTAATATATATAGATAAGGATAAAAATGGTCAGTAAAACAGTAAGTTAATGATGATATGTAATGTCTCATGAAGTGTTCACAAACAATTCAAGTATAATTGTTAAAGTAAATTAATAAATGTAAATGTAAATAGAACAGTTTATAAATAAACTTTTCAACACTGATATGTTTTATAAGCCATGTCTACCTAAACATAGTTTCCAGAATCTTTTCAGTGACTTAAAACCTTAAGTTATATTAACTGAAATGATGGATATTCATGGAATGTCTAGATCATTTCCAAATAAAATATAATACTCAAACATTAATTGCTGAAAATAAGTTTGTCTATGTTTGACTTATTGTTACAGAGGAACAAAAAATATTTGGGTCTATTAATAAACATATCCTGTGCCACATTGACAAATTGTGCTGTAAGACAGCATTTATTTCCATAAATTAAGAAATAATATATTCACTGATTTATGAAAGACAATGCTTGCTTCCGAGTTCTCACTAGAAACTAAAGTCACTAGGAGTTAAGAATCTAATTAATGTATATACTCAAAATTACTAGAAATAATAGGGGAAACAACTTTGTATACAAAGTACACAAGGAAAATAAGATATTTTTGGTAAGAAAAGTTATAAGATATGAAAGATATATTTTTGTTATGGAAAGAGTAATTTTGCTTTAGTTTAGAGGTATTTCAAAGGTTGTTTCAGAAAGAATCAATGAATAAAAGATAAAAACTGAAAGAATACAGAAAGTCAAAAAGAGAACAAAACAGGAAATCTTATATAATCAAGCTGAGCAAATTGAATGAATTTACTACAAGTTTTTTTAGAATAAGCCTTAATATAAGGAGTAAACTGATGTAAAACTAGAATTTGGTCTTCTCTGTTAAAAGAACAAAGTTTACTTGGAGATTAGTCTGACATTGATAAGAAAATTATAAAATCATTTTACCTTTTAAATAATTTGCCTACAAAACAAAGATTTTGTGTTTTTTCAAAATAATTTCTTGTGCTTCATGTTGTCTTTTATAAGGTCTCAACAATTTTAAAAAACTGAGCCCTCTCTGTTAAAGAAGTTAAGCTTTTCCCTACAACCTTTTTTAGGTTTCCATATTTGCCTTTAGAATCTTTTGTTACTCTGGTATGGTTTCACAGTTAATTGTGATCCTCTTTAATCAAGTGTTTAAACATTTTGACACTTCTGACAACTTTCTGAAATCAAATTTTTCTTTTCTTTTTTCTTTTGAGAGGGAGTCTCACTCTATTGCCCAGGCTGGAGTGCAGTGGCACAATCTCAGCTCACTGCAACCTCTGCCTCCAGGTTTAAGCGATTCTCCTGCCCCAGCCTCCCAAGTAGCTGAGATTACAGGTGTCCACCACCACACCCAACTAATTTTTGTATTTTAGTAGAGATGGGGTTTCACCATATTGGCCAGGGTAGTCTCGAACTCCTGACCTCAAGTGATCCACCTGCCTCAGCCTCCCAAAAGTGTTGGGATTACAAGCACGAGCCACTGCACCCGACCAGAAGTGTTCAAAATGGGATCCTGAAATGTCTCAAAAGCATTTATCCTCTCTCCTTCTAAAAAGAGAGATCCTAAACTAGGCTTATTTGGTATGCTAAATGTACATGATATGCATTGTTAAATAATAAATTATATTTAACCTTCTTTGAGCTATATTTGTTATTAATATTACTATTTTGAAAATACTCATATTACTAGTTTCCTCTAATATTTGACTACAACTCTCCAAATTAATATTTCCAAATTTCTCCCATCCTTCTGACTTGAAATCACTAAAAAGTTAAAATTGCCCTTTTCCTAAGACCCTGAAAGCTGAAATGGACAACCTGATATAAACTTCAGAGAAATCATTCTATGAGATCATGTGTGAACAACTTTCATGCCTGCTGCTATACAGATCACTTAGAAAGTTCATCAGAACACCCAATGGCATTAGCAGAGATATTCAGACTACAAACCAGGAAATTCATCACAATTGCCACTACTTGTCCTCACTCCTCTATCTAAAGATGCTTAGAGCCCAGCATTTAAACATCTTCTCAACTTACTGCCCATTGGACTCAAAAATTGGGTTTACAACTTGCTCCAACTATTACACTTTTCCTTTTTTTCTCCCCCCCAAAGAAATGCCTCCTATATAACACTTGTTTGCTCACATCATCTAGAGGCCTAACTTAGATGGGAGCCCACCTACAACATTGCCTCCTAAAATGAGATACAGCTGCTTAACTGGACTGAACTATTCTCATAACTAAGACTGATCCATTAAGATTTGGGACAATATACTTAGAATTGTTATCTTCTGCTTGCTCCAATTAATGTTCTTCTCTCCCTTTGCAGATATTTTGCTACTCACCTGATTTTTATCTTCACAGCTAGTGACTCAGCTTTTTAATAACTTCTAGGGAAGTTCCCGATGTAGGAAAATGTAGTTAAAATACTGACTATTTAAGTTAAAGGCACTGGAAAAACAGTAGGTGTACTCTGATCTTTGTGCTGTTTCTTAAAAGCAGCAGATGAGATTCCCATGTAAAAGATGCAACATCTTTATCCTCGAGCACAAGAAATCAAGAGCAAGAGAAGTTTACACATAACGTGATAAACTAACTCTTCTATCTCCCCAAATAATTTATGGTTTCTTCATAACTTACTATTCTTTATCCATAAGTAAGTGACTGTGTTTCTTCAGGTCTTTGTTTATGATACCTCCAGTGCCACCTAAAACTTGTACTAAATAATTTTGCATGCTTTTCTCCTATTGATCTGTCTTATGTCAATTTAATTCTTGGACTCAGCTGGGACCCTAAGAAGACGGAGGTGGAATTTTGCTGCCCCTACAAGATCAAAGATGTTTTAGATCCAACAAAGCACAGTGTATTGCCAAATTACTCTTCAAAGGTGTTATATAAATTTACAAACCAGTGAAGTGTGATGGTGGCCAAACAGTTAAAAATTTTTAAATTATATTAAAATATTTTAAAATTCAATATTACATATAGAATATATTAGGAAATGAAAATAGGGTAATATAAAATACAAAAACTTATTAAAGCATTCATATTATGAAAGATTACTTAAATATAAATTTACACACATCTTTCACCTTGTGCAAATTAGGTGCATAAGAAATATTTGTTGATGATAATGTGCTTCTTAATGCTATAGCAGCAGTGTTAAAGTATAATATTATTGAGGTAATAGTTAAACATGACATATTTTGACATTAAAATAGTCTGCCTTTTGGCCAGGTGCGGTGGCTCATGCCTGTAACCCCAACACACTGGGAGGCCAAGCTGGGCAGATCATTTGAGGTCAGGTGTTTGAGACCAGTCTGACCAACATGGTGAAACCCTGTCTCTACTAAAAATATAAAAAAGTTAGCTAGGTGTGGTGGTACACGCCTGTAGTCCCAGCTACTCGGGAGGCTGAGGAAGGAGAATAGCTTGAACTCGGGAGGCAGAGGTTACATGGGCCAAGATTGCGCCACTGCACTCCATCCTGGGCGACAGAGACTCCGTCTCAAAACAAAAACCAACCAACCAACAAACAAAAAACAGTCTGCCTTTTAAAAGGTATTTATAGTAAAGGAGAACTTACAACAGATTCACCCTCATGCCCTTCACAACTAATACGTCATAGTTTTTCTAAAACTGTGTTTCTTTAATTGTCAGAACAACAGCTGGATTTAAATTAAGATGAAGCAAGATCTGGAGGTTCTAGAGAATATAATAATAAAAATATAGAATAAAATAATTTAAGCTTTCATTTATTAAGTATCTATAGAATCAGGCCAAATACACACATCATATCAAATAAAAATTTCATGCAGTAGGTATTATTATCCCTAGTTAACAGAAGATGAAACTGAATCTCAGGCCAAGTATTTAGAGTGAAATCACAGTGGCAGTCAATGGCAGAGAGAATTCAAACTTAGGTCGCTCTAACTTTGAAGCATTTTATAGTTTATTTTAATCATTACATTCCCAATTTGTAACTAAATACTAACTCTCCTCTGTACCCAAGCAAAATTCTGATCTCCAAATTACAGACACAAGACCTAAAGAAAATACTTCCAACATGTAAGACAAACGATTCATATCCCTTATAAACAAATCGCTCCCACAGACAAGGCTAATGATAGTCACAGGTATGACCAGGCAAGTCTAGGAACATAAATACAAATTGCTAATAAATAGTTAAGTAAATATTTAAAACATTTTATCTTACTAGTGACTGGAGAATGGCAAATTGAAGTAAGATACCATTTTTATTATGAGACAAAAATTCAAAACATCACAATGGAGGCCAGGATGTGTGAATTAGTACCTAAAAAAATATGTATTACTATTTTTGGGACTATAAAACAGTACCTATTTTAAAAAGTCAAGATACAAATACCTTTTGGCCTACTGGGACTATTTCTTGGTATGTATCCTATAGAAATATTAACTCAAGTGGGCCAGGATGTATGTCTGACAATTTTTTTTTTTTTTTTTTGAGACGGAGTCTGGCTCTGTCACACAGGCTGGAGTGCAGTGGCGCTATGTGGGCTCACTGCAAGCTCCGCCTCCCAGGTTCACGCCATTCTCCTGCCTCAGCCTCCCGAGGGCTGGGACTACAGGCGCCCACCACCACGTCCAGCTAATTTTTTGTATTTTTTAGTGGAGAGGGGGTTTCACCATGTTAGCCAGGATGGTCTCGATCTCCTGACCTCATGATCCGCCTGCCTCGGCCTCCCAAAGTGCTGGGATTACAGGCGTGAGCCTCCACCCGGCTTTTTTTTTTTTTTTTTTGAGACAAAGTCTTGTTCTGTCACCAAGGCTGGGGTGCAGAGGCACGATCTCGGCTAACTGCAACCTCCACCTCCCCGGTACAAGCAATTCTCGTGCCTCCCAAGTAGCTGGGATTGCAGGCATATGACACAACACCCAGCTAATTTTTGTATTTTTAGTAGAGTAGGGGTTTCGCCATGTTCGCCAGGCTGGTCTGGAACTCCTGGCCTCAGAGGGGTGATCCACTTCTGTCGGCCTCCCAAAGTGCTGGGATTACAGGTATGAGCCACTGTGCCCAGCCATATGTTTGAGAATATTCTTAACAGCAGTGTTGAAATTATAAAAGGACAAATTAAATCAGTTGGGGACTGATTAAATAAATTGTGGCATATTCATTAGAATATAATTCACACTTTTAAAATAATGAAGTAGATATACAAGTAGTATAAGGATATCTGGATAAAAAAGCAAGTTGCAGAATAATGTGTTAGTTATGATACAATATGGTTAAAAAAATAATGTATGTCTGTATTTTACAACAAAAGGTATAGCAGGATAGAAACTGAATTGTTAAAAATGGTCACATCTGGCTAGGTGTGGTGGCTGATGCTTGTAATCCTCGCACTTTGGGAGGCTGAGGCAGGATGATCACTTGAGCTCAGAAGTTCAGGACCAGCCTGGGCAACATGGTGAGACCCTGTCTTTATTTTTAAAATAAAACAAACAAACAAAAAAATTAAAGAAAAAGAAAAAAAAAGGTTACATCTGAGGGAAAGTTGCAGGAAAAAGTAAAGAAACATCTTAATTTTGGTAAAATTTACTAATTTTCAACTATTATCATAAAAATATTTTTAAGTAAAAAAGATAAACTTTTATTATTTTATGTTTTATTGTACATTTTTTTGAGACAGGGTCTTGCTCTGTTACCCAGGTTGGAATGCAGTGGCACTAACTCAGCTCACTGCAGGCTTGACCACCAGGGCTCAAGTGATACTCTTGCATCACCCTCGTGAGTATCTAGGACTATAGGCAGATGCCACCGTGTCTCAGTAATTTTTGCTTTTTTTTTTTTTTTTTTTTTTTGTGGAGACTGTATTTCTCCATGTTGCTCAGGCTGGTCTTGAACTCCTGGGCTCAAGCGACTGGCCTATCTCTCTCTCCCAAAGTGCTGGGGTTACAGGCGTAAGTCACCACACCCGGCCTGAGAGAAACATGTTTAAAAGTGAGAGAAATACATTCCTAAACGTGTTGCATGGATAGAAATTGATTTGAGAAAAATCTCAAGGAGATCAAGTTAAGGAGACAGAGTTGCAAACCATTTAGTCCGATTGTCTCACAGTTAAAATTCCTCCAATCTGAAGATGCTATCTTCTGTTACCTGACTTTCTCATTGAAATTATTGCAGCGTAATTTATATACAATAAATTTCAATCAGTTTGAAGAGTACAATAAGTTTTTACAAATGACAGAAACACTACTATACATTTAGTTTTAAGGCTTCTGTGTCACTCTTGCTAAGGATCTGATAACTCATTATTTCAGGCACATTTACACTTTAACAGAATTCTGTTCACATCCTTTAAACCAAAGGGATAAAACTCTTGTTAGGATTCTTCTACTGAAGCACTTTAAGTCAGGACAAACTATCCATGTGCCATAGCCCAGGCCACTCATGAAAGTAAGATACAAATAAGTATCTGTGAGATCTCTAGGGTCTAGACGAGTACTCAGATTCTAGAAGATAAATTACCCACTGGAATTCCCATTCATTTCCTATTTGTTCCCAATTCACTTGCCCCTGTCAATTCTCTATGCCCCAGCTTCTCAGTTCAGTAGCCTCAGTTTGATAGTTCACTTTTTGCTCCCTTTGATTTTGGGTAACCTGTGAACCCTCCACCTATTTGCGGTTTACACCTTGGCTGGCTTCTACAGTATTTGCTCACTTCATTCACAGTTGCATCTTCTACCCCCACCTAGCCACTTGGAATAAACTGTCTAACCCCCAGCATGAACACTTAGAACTTAGCTCAATTTTTTAAGGATAAAAAATATTTGGGGACTTTTCCCTGTCAACTCACATCATACTGTGAAGAACTCTTCTGTGTTCATGGCTAAAGCTGATCCTCTGTTCTTCCTTTTACATCTTTTAATTTTATATTTGGTTTGCTCTTAATACTGACTAGGCTCTTTGACCCAATCTCTAACTGAGCAATCTTTAAACTTAAATTCATATTTGGGGGTAGAGATATATTATTATTATCATTTCTTAGACAGGGTCTCACTCTGTTGCCTGGGCTGGAGTATAGTCATGAGATCCTGGCTCAGTATAGCCTTGACCTCCCAGGCTCAAGCAATCCTCCAGCCTCAGCCTCTCAAGTAGCCAGGTGTGGTGTTTCACGCCTGTAGTAACCCAGTTAATTTTTTTGTATTTTTTGTAGACAGGGTTTTGCCATATTGGCTAGGCTGGTCTCGAACTTCTGGGCTCAAGTGTTCTGTCCGCCTCGGCCTCCCAAAGTGTAGGGATTGCAGATGTGAGCCATGGTACCTGGCCTAGGAAATGACATTATAAACATCTATTTCAGTTGACCTTTTTTTCCCAAGCAGCCTGCATTACTTTTGCAACTTATTGTATTAAGAAAAATCACTTTAAGACAAGAAGAGTAAGACGGAAAGTCACAGCTATTTCAAGGGAATCATTTGCCAGATCTTGACTTTATCTTCATGTGAACTGTTTCCCAAGAGATCTTTACCATGGCTCATCTCCCTCATTACAAAAGAAAGGCAAATTTCTCAATCATCCTGAACTTTACTATAATGCTTCAAGTATAAACACCTCCAGCATACAAAACGAAAGGAAAATCTGAAGTAGTAAAGTTGGCGTTGAGAAAGTGGATTATTCTAATGATAGGGTAACAATAATCTTTGCAAGTGAGGGGTTTTCCCATTCTTTTTTTTTGAAACAGAGTCTCGCTCTGTCAACCCAGATTGTGCAGTGGCACAATCTCAGTTCAATGCAACTTCCACCTCCTGGGTTCAAGGGAGCACACCTGCCTAATTTTTGTATTTTTAGTAGAGACGGGGTTTCACCATGTTGGCCAGCCTGGTCTCGAACACCTGACCTCAAGTGATCTGCCCACCTTAGCCTCCCAAGGTGCTGGGATTACAGGCATGAGCCACCATGCCCAGCTGGGTTTTCCAATTCTTTGCTTTCAGCAGAACTGGAGGAGGACATAATCTATTATGTCAGCTGACATATATTAAAAATAACTCTTTTTCCTTTTCTTAAAACTACATGTTAGAGTTGTGAGAAAAAAATAACTTAAGTCATTATGTGGGTTTTATTTTTGATGCATAACTTGGAAAGACTTCAAAATGACATAGCTACAGTAAAACTTTTTACATTTGCATCTACTTATTTATGTAAGCACAGTTTCTCAGGATGTAAAATATGCATATTAAAAAGTAAGAATGGAATTTATGCTGAACCTTGTCTCATTCTAGCAGCTAGTAATATTCATCAAGGTAAAATTATCCTAATTTGAAATTTAAAAAAATAGATCCACCCATCTCCTTAAGGGTGAAATTCCAATAAAAATTTAGCTTTTGTTTCTAATAATTGCATACATTTTATATACTATACTTCTCTTATGTACCAATGTATTATTTCATTGAAAACTCGAGAAAGAAACTTTAACACTCAGAGCTTCAGGATCACAAAATGTCATTTTATAATTCAATTAATATGGATATTATTGTTACAGAAAAGTATGATAAGGTGATCAAAATAACATTTTCAAGATTAAAAACTACATTAAGATAACAGTATAAAGGGAGAGTAGAATGAAAATCTGAGCTCAAAGAGAAGGAATTATGTGGTAATTACGACTGCTAAAGGGGAAATTGTTCATTCATGTTTTTATAACACTTTTATTATGGAAAATTTCAAACATATACAAAAATAGAGAATGATATAGTAAACCCCTACCACCTGGCTTTAACAATTACTAGTATTTTGCCAATATTATTTCATCTATTCCTCCTTTGTTTTTTTGGCTGAAGTTTTAAAGGCAAATTTTAGATAACTGTTTATAATAAATCATGTATTTGTAAAGCAAATTACGATAGGTATCAATTTAGTATTATACTTTGAGTTAATTAGAAACATTACAAAAGAGTAATATTGGCCAGGCGCGGTGGCTCAAGCCTGTAATCCCAGCACTTTGGGAGGCCGAGATGGGCGGATCACGAGGTCAGGAGATCGAGACCATCCTGGCTAACACGGTGAAACCCCGTCTCTACTAAGAAATACAAAAAATAGCCAGGCGAGGTGGCGGGCGCCTGTAGTCCCAGCTACTCGGGAGGCTGAGGCCGGAGAATGGCGTGAACCCGGGAGGCAGAGCTTGCAGTGAGCTGAGATCCGGCCACTGCACTCCAGCCTGGGCTACAGAGCGAGACTCCGTCTCAAAAAAAAAAAAAAAGAGTAATATTTTTTAAAGTCCATTTTTTTTTGAGACAGGGTCTCACTCTGTTACCGAGGCTGGAGTGCAGTGGTGCCATTTTAGCTCATTGAAATCTCTGCCTCCTGGGTTCAAGCAATTCTCCCACCCTAGCCTCCTGAGTAGCTGGGACTACAGTGCGCCTGGCTAATTTTTTGTAGTTTTTATTGAGACGGGGTTTCACCATGTTGGCCAGGCTGGTGTCAAACTCCTGACCTCAGGTGATCCACCTGCCTTGACTCCCAAAGTGCTGGGATTACAGGCGTGAGCCACCACACCCAGCCTAATGTCAAGATTTTTAAATGTCAATATTTAAAATATATAATATACAAAATTTACAATATACAATAATTAGACTATTTTGTTGATTCTAAGAAGGACATTAGTTAAAAAGGATAAGCATGACACATTGCTCTTCTTAAATTATTTTGCTTTTAAAAATACATATTTTGTTTTGGACATAAGTATAAATTATAACAAGAGAAGAATATAATATTTTGCAGCTTTAGATGCCTTGTGACATCATTATAGTCTGTCCCTTCTTTACAATTCCAAAATACAAGAATTCTGAACACTAAATTTTTCGTAAATTTAGTGTATGCTTATTGGGCAGCAGAATCTACCAGAAATGATGTGAAGTTAATTCACTTAATGTGAATATATTTTTTATTGCAAATATATTCACTATGTTTGACTAGAGAGTGCTGCCTGAGACCCTGATGGAGTATTACATGCATGATGAAAGGTAGCATATGTTTTTTAAAATGTCTGAAACATTTTTAACATGTGACCTCAAGGGTTTCAGGTAAGATGTTCTCAGTTGTAAGTGCGAGCTAAACTATGAGGATGCAACGGCATAAAAATGATATAATGGACTTCGGGAACTTTGGGGGAGGGCGGAAAGGGGATGAGGGACAAAAGACTACACATTGAGTACAGTGTACAATGCCTGGGTGAAGGTGCACCAAAATCTCAGAAATCACCATGAAAGAACTTATCCAGGTGACCAAAAACCACCTGTTCCCCCAAAACTAAAACTATTGAATTAAAAAAAAATTTTGGCCGGTCATGGTGGCTCACATTTGTAATCCCAACACTTTGGGTGGCCGAGGTGGGCGGATCACAAAGTCAGGAGTTCGAGACCAGCCTGGCCAATATGGTGAAACCCCATCTCTACTAAAAATACAAAAATTAGCTGGGTGCGGTGGTGGGTGCCTGTAATCCCAGCTACTCGGAAAGCTGACAGGAGAATTGTTTGATCCTGGAAGGCGGAGGTTGCAGTGAGTTGAGATCGTGCCACTGCACTCCAGCCCGGGCAACAGGGCAAGACTCTATCTCAAAAACAAAAAGCAAACAAACAAAATTTATTTTTTAAAGTTTCAGGTAACGGGTTGTGAACCTGTAGTCATATATTTAATTTAGCTGTAAAAAACTGACATGGTATATTTTCAAACCATTTATTGCATTATTTACTTTGCAGTTGGCAGTCTGCTCTCTGTTGAGTTAACGAAATGGAATATAGTATAAAGCAAATAAGCACCATATTCACATAGCCGAGGGCCACAGAAGCAGAAAGAACTATGCTTATAAGTAAAAATACTAGGATCTTTAAATGTAACTCAGCTAACACATGACAACTTTTTTTTTTTTTGGTATTAAACTTATTTTGTCTAAAATATAATCAAATGCTAAAAGCCTGCATTATTATTAGAACCATTTCCATCTAGAAATAGCAACTGATTGGTGAAATCACTAAAGAAACTCCATGCTGGAAATCTTAACCATTTGAGTTATTTCTTAAACTCCTCTTTGCTTCAAATACCTCATACTTCCCAAGCCCTACAGTCCCTCCTTCAAATAATATAAATGGGACCTTTATGGCTTAAGTAAACAATGAAACACGCTTTGTCTTTTAGAAAAACGTTCTGCAGAAATTTTCCAAAATAGAAATAGTATGCCTTCTTCACATTTTGACTGTGGCAAATGTTCTATTTGTACAATCTAAAAAAAGTTTCAATTGTTCAGTGTTATATCTGACAATCTCCAAGAACCAAAACCATAGTGAGTGTCAAAAATAGGCTGGGCACAGTAGCCCACACCTGTAATCCCAGCACTTTGGAAGGCCAAGGCAGGGGGATCACCTGAGGTTAGGAGTTCAAGACCAGCCTGGCCAACATGGCGAAATCCCGTGTCTACTAAAAATACAAAAATTAGCCAGGTGTGGTGGCAGGCACCTGTAGTTCCATCTACTTGGGAGGCTGAGGTAGGAGAATTGTTTGAACCTAGGAGGCAGAGGTTGTTGCAGTGAGCCAAGATAGTGCCACTGCACTTCAGCCTGGGCAACAGGGCAAGATGTCATCTCAACAACAACAACAACAAAAAGTAATAAAATAAAATAAATAAAGCCACAGCAGTAAGCATGTGAATAACAAAAGAATCTTAAAATTTGTTAGGCCAGGCGTGATGGCTCACGCCTGCAATCCCAGCACTTTGGAAGGCTGAGGCGGGTGGATTGCTTGATTTCAGGAGTTTGAGACCAGCCTCGGCAACAGAGCAAAACCTCATCTCTACTAAAAAAAGCTAGTTGTGGTGGTGCATGCCTGTGGTCTCAGCTACTCTGGAGGTTGATGATGGAGAACTGCTTGAGCCAGGGGAGGTCAAGCCTGCAGTGAGCAGTGATTGTGCCACTGCACTCCAGCCTGGGGGACAGAGTGAGCCTGTCTCCAAAATAAATAAATACATAAAAATAAAATAAAATTTGCTTAACAAAGAGCATAACACTAAAAATAGCAAAAATTAAAGTATTATTTAAGCCAGCTTATTGGATTTATGCTTTTTCTTAGGTGTTCAAAAATCAATTCTAGTTCTTAATAAGAATTACCTAAGTTATGGAGTTGTATTTACTAAGATATCTAAAATTAAAATAACATCATCAGGATGCTAATCAAAAGTTGTAAATTCTAAGATCAGTGAAAAATGTGAACCATAAGGTTTTATACTTTCTTCTAGTCTGGCAGGAGGTTTGGTTATTATTTTATTATAATTCATTTCTAGTCTCAGAACTGTTGTGTTAACTGAATAGTCACAGGACTAGGAAGAAGGGAAGATACTTTTTCCCTCTCTAGCCTAATATTCTGGCTAATTTTTAAGTGATTTTTCTATTAATTGCATGCCTACTGCTGTGATTTTACTTTTCACTGGACTATACTGCCTCCAGCCCTACTTCAGAGTGATCACTCTATCCCCTTATCCTCACCATTTAACAATCTCTCCCCAACATTTGTCCCTAATCTGTGGCAGTGCAAGAACCATGGCAGTCAGAGGTACCAGGGTAGTTGCAGTAGCAGCCACCAATTTAAAATAAAAAGCAGTGGAGAAGCAGACCACAAACCAGCACCAAGTCAACCAACAGGCATAACCAAACTCCTCTTGACTGCTGTCTAATGTTCACTGTCCCTTGACCCCATCTTGTCCTAAAACATACACTCTGAAAAAGGCATGTAAAGAGTCAGCTCTGGGAGTTCCAACAGTAGTGAAAAGTAGTAACATAACATCATCGTCAAGGAAGATATCATAACTGCTAGATATTTATGCTTAAAACAGTATCTTGTAGCATTATACAGGTTCATATATATAAGATCATTTCCCATGCTCAACAATTTTCTAAGGCAGGTAAATCCGGGGAGGAAAAGTAGAGAAACTGAGATATGCAGTGATTTGTCCAAGTATACATGACTAGGTGCATATGGCACTGATGTTTTCAGAGTATAGTGGTTTAGAGTGTACTGGGGGTCCAGACTTTGAAGGTTGGAATCTTGACTTCACCATTTCTGAACTGTGTGATCTTGAGTAAGTGATTTAATCTCCTTATACTAGATTTTCACTGGGTTGTGTCAGGGATTAAATATATTAATATACGTAAAGCACTCTGGGATAGTGGTCAAGCAAAGTGTGTGCTTCTATTCACTTCCCAGGAAATAGCATTTTCTAATCCCTTGATTTGTTTAAGTAAAAAGAAAAGTCAACATTTTTGCTTCTGGCTTATACTGCTTGTCCAATCTTTAGATAAATAGCCAGGTAAGATTCTAAAAGAAGCAACTAGTCTGGGAGAAGCAACTATCCTAGGAAGGCACTAAATATAGAAGGTAAAAAAAGTAATCACTCACCAGTAATAAGCTCAGAAGGCAAAAATCCACCTGCTCTCAGAATGTAAATGAGAAGCCTGGTCGCTTTCTGAGCTGTTCAGGCTGCACCCTCTTATTCTGCATTAAGTAGTAATCCACCCATCCTTTAAAAAATACTGTTATCACTCTATTATCTGAAGGTAACTCAAGAATTAGATCCTCCTTGGCTTCGTTTATGTCTAATGATATACAAACATGATTTGTTATTATTAGGAATAAAATATATTTTATAATAAAAACATTTCCTTGGTGGTGTGAGGCTTACATGGATTAATATGTATAATTAGAAGTGTTTGATGAGTATTCCAGAAGTGTTAATTATTAGTATGTGCCCTCTTCCTTATTTTCACCCACTGACCCCTGACAATCATGCCAGTCACACACTCAACCCTGCTTTTGGCTGTTTTCACTAAATTAACATAATACCTCTGGGACAACAATCTCAAGATGTAGTTCACTGTTCTAACTTCCACATTATCCGAGGTCTCATTAAAGGTTCATCTAGGGAAGAAGCCTGTGGGACATTTGAGATATCTGGAAGTGGCTAGGTGTCCTTGCTGTAAACCCAGTCTGTGTCCTCGGGTAGAGCCCTCCCCCATTTCAGTGAGGAGCGGAGTCCTTGCTGAGGGCTTTAGGAATGGACTGTTGTGAGCTTTCCTTCTCACTCCCGTTCCCATCCAGCCCCTTGTGCTCCCATTACCAACCACGTTTCTAAATTTTCATTTGGATTGCTTTATTTCTGATGTAGCTTAGCTAGCCATGAAGCTCTGTCTTATTTACATAATTATGAGATTGATTTTTAAAATATATATATAAGAGAAATATGAGTCTTAAATTTTTCTTAAAAATTTTTTTCTAGCTGTTTGTCCACGTCTCCATGTTTCCATTTTCAGAACAAATTAGTTTTTCTTAAGACATTCTCTGCAGAAACACAACACTGCATACTCAAATTCTTTAATTCATTTAAAGATTGTGTGATTCCAGATAAAGAACTTGTTTTTCTGTTAAGAAATAACTTACCTTAAATGAATTCCTTACTTCTCTTAAAGCAGGGAGGAGCCTGATCTCTAATATAATCTGTGGATGTAACATTCGTTAGAACACAACATGGTTTGCTTTCCACTCTTTCATTTAAAGAGTTTTTTATTAGACCTTGGCCATATATTTGGAGAGGAGGAAGAGAACTGTGATAGAGATATGGCCATGACCATCTAGTTTTCTCAGTGGAAAACTGGATTTGATACAAAAAGACCTCAACTCTGAGCCAACCCAAACCTGTAGTACACTGGGGGATAAAAACACAGAAAAGAGCCAGGCGTGGTGCCTCATGCCTGTAATCCCAGCACTTTGGGAGACCGAGGCGGGTGGATCACGAAGTCAAGATATCAAGACCATCCTGGCCAATATGGTAAAACCCCGTCTCTACTAAAGTACAAAAATACAAAAATTTGCTGGGCGTGGTGATGCGTGCCTGTAGTCCCACCTACTTGGGAGGCTGAGGCAGGAGAATCGCTTGAACCCAGGAGGTGGAGGTTGCAATGAGCCAAGATCGCGCCACTGCACTCCAGCCTGGACGGAGCAAGACTCTGTCTCAAAAAAGAGAAAACAAGCAAACAAACAAAAAAACACAAAGAAAAGAGTTCAGAATGGGACTTACCTGGTTTAGATGTTTAAGTTAGTAAATCCCATGTTTTATGCCTAAAGGCTCAACAGGAAGGAACATAATTAAATATGTTATGATATAAAACAATAGTGTAACTATTAGGAAATTATTAAAATAAGATTTTAAGAGAATATTAATAAAAGCCAAATTTTGAAAGTATGTGTATATATATCTAGTATATGTTTATATGGGTACATATATGTATATTACAGAAGGAAATATACAAAAGTATGAACAGCTGTTACATTTAGCAGTATGATTCTTATATCTCTAATTTTCTTTTATTCTTTCTTTCTTTCTTTTTTTCTTTTTTTAAAGAGTCTTGCTCTGTCACCCAGGCTGGAGTGCAGTCACGCCATCTCAGCTCACTGCAACCTTTGCCTCTCATGTTCAAGCAATTCTTGTGCCTCAGCCTCCCAAGTAACTGGGACTACAGGCATGCACCACCACGCCTGGCTAATTTTGTATTTTTTTGTACAGATGGGATTTCACCATGTTGGCCAGGATGGTCTCGATCTCCTGACCTCCAGTGATCCACCCACCCTGGCCTCCCAAAGTGCTGGAATTACAGGTATGAGCCACCACATCTGGACTCATTTCCTTTTTTTTACAGAAATATATACCCTTTTTCTTAATTTTCTGTAATAACCATATATTACTTCTAAAGTAGAAAATTAAATATATGTTAATGGAAGAGGGTTATTAGCTTAAACATGTTTGAAAATTATAGAGAATAAAGGTTTTTTTGTTTGTTTGTTTGTTTTTTTTTTGAGACGGAGTCTCACTCTGTCGCCCAGGCTGGAGTGCAGTGGCCGGATCTCAGCTCTCTGCAAGCTCTGCCTCCCGGGTTCACGCCAGAGAATAAATGTTTTAAAAACATTCCAGGCTGGGCATGGTGGCTCACGCCTGTAATCCCAGCACTTTGGGAGGCCGAGGCAGGTGGATCACAAGGTCAAGAGATCGACACCATCCTGGCCAACATGATGAAACCCTGCCTCTACTAAAAGTACAAAAATTAGCTGGGTGTGGTGGCACACGCCTGTAGTCCCAGCTACTTGGGAGGCTGAGGCAGGAGAATTGCTTGAACCTGGGAGGTGGAGGTTGCAGTGAGCAGAGATCATGCCATAGCACTCCAGCCTGGCAACAGAGCAAGACTCTGTCTCAAAAGAAAAAACAACAACAACAACAACAACAACAACAAAAAAACCCCACTCCAGATATTTGATAAAGCCACAATGTCTCTACCTAATAAAATTCATTTTTCAAGAATTACTAAACTGGCCAGGTCAGCGGCTCACACCTGTAATCCCAATGCTTTGGGAGGCCAAGGCAGGAGGATTATTTGAGGCCAAGCGTTCTAACCAGCGTGGGTAATGCAGTGAGACTCTGTTTCTATGAACATTTTTTTTTTTTTAATCAGCCAGGCATGTTGACGTGTGCCTATAGTCCTAGTTACTCAAGAGGCTGAGGCAGGAGGATCACTTGAGCCTAGGAGTTTGTGAGGCTACTGTGTAGCCCGGGCAACAGGGTAAGACCCTGTCTCAAAAAAACAAACAAAAACAAACAAACAAAAAAACAAGACAATAAAAAACAAACAATCCGATAATGGGCAAAAGATGTGAATACCCACTTCACTAAAGAAGATATATGAATTGCAAATAAGCACATAAAAAGATGCTCGGTCAGGCGCAGTGGCTCACGTCTGTAATCCCAGCACTTTGGGAGGCCAAGGCGGGCAAATCACGAGCTCAGGAGTTCGAGACCAGCCTGGCCAACATGGTGAAACCCCATCTCTACTAAAAATACAAAAAAGTACCTGGGCGTAGTGGCGGACACCTGTAATCTCAGCTACTGGGGAGGCTGAGGCAGGAGAATTGCTGGAACCCTGGAGGTGGAGATTGCACTGAGCCAAGATCGTGCCACTGTACTCCAGCCTAGGCAACACAGTGAGATCCATCTCAAAAACAAAACAAAACAAAAAGATGCTCAACAGTATTAATAATTCATGAAAAGCAAATTAAAACCACAATAAGATGTCACTACATATCACCAGAATGTCTAAAATCAAAAGAGTGACTAGCATTAGGTGTTGGCGAGGACACTGAGTGACTGAAACTATCAAGCATTGTTGGTGAGGATGGAAAATGATATTGGCACTTTGGAAAAGAGTTTGGAATTTCTTATAATGGTAAACATACTCTTGGCTGATAACTCAGCATTCCCACCCTTAGGCATTTCCTCAAATAAAACAACATATATATTTACCCAAAGACCTGTATACAAATGTTTAGTTTTTAAAATTTGTATTTATGAGCCCCAAACTGGAAACAACTCCAATGTCCTTTAACTGGTAAATGGGTTGTGGCAGTTCATACAATGGAATTCTACCTCATAATAAAAAGGAGGGCATTCCTGGAAAAAAGGATGCCTGGCACAAAGGCTCAAGACAAGAAATAGCTTGGTGTATTGATGTAACTACTAGGATTTCAGGATTGCTGGAAGGTTGTGTAAGGGGGTAAGCCATAGTTAAAACAGACTACATACATTGTAGAGTATGCTAAGACATAGGGCTTGTATTCTTGGTGAAGGGCATAACTTCTACAATGGGATTTGGGCAGAATAAGATAAACAGGCAGACACCGAGATGAACAGAAAAGAAAATATTTGTTCAACGAGCATGAGTTAGCATATTATCAAGGAATCCTAACCTGCACAGGTAGGCTAGGAAGTCAAAGACAGGGAAGGGAACAGTGGCATCCTTCCTAATTTTCCAGAGAGTGTAATTTACATATATACGACAGATAAGCTCTACACGTGTTTCTATGTAATTTCTGCATGTTTGCATTAGATTTACAGTTTCTCTTTCAATGTTCAAGTTAACACATTATTAAAATCAGAGTAGTGACTGTATGGACACTATCAGAAATTCAATACTTTCCAAGTAATCAAAAGACTATTGAGGGAAAAAGAACATAATATTTTCTTCTGTCGATAGAGTTAACAGGGCAAGTGCAGTGGCTCACGCCTGTAATCCCAGCACTTTGGGAAGCCAAGGTGGGCAGATCACTTGAGGTCAGGAGTTCGAGACCAGCCTGGCCAACATGGTGAAACCCCATCTCCACTAAAAGTACAAAAATTAGCTGGGCATGATGGCATGCACCTGTAATCCCAGTTATTTGGGAGGCTGAGGCAAGAGAATTGCTTGATCCCCAAGAGGCAGAGGTTGCAGTGAGCTGAGATTGCACCACTGCATTCCAGCCTGGGTGACACAGCGAGACTCTGTCTCAAGATAAAAATAAAAAATAGTTAATAAAGTTGTAATGCTATTTTAATCCAGGTTTTGGCAATAAAATATGTCTTCATAAGATGAAGCTAAGAAGCATAACGCATTTCTATGTAAATGAATTACACAGAGTTTATAGGCCACCATTCAATTTAAGAAATTTGTTGAACAAATAAAGCCCATTAGGATGGGTTGGCCATAGCTATAGGAGTATCCCAGATAGAAATCTAAAATAGGAAGAAGCTGGATCATGGTCATCAGGGAAAAGCTGGAACTAAAGAAGCAGAGGAGCTAGGGGAAGCAGCCATCAGAGCTGTTCCCAGAAAGACAAGTTATAGTAATGGAGACTTCTTGCTACATGTTGCCTTTACACCAAGTTTCCCTGGCAGTCCTGCGTGCTCTGCATCATGTGAACGGAGTAAACCAGAGGGCCATGCTGGAAGGAAAGAATGCATATCTCAAGGAATGAATAAGTAGGGGACTGAAGAGAGAGTGTAAGACAATGGATCAGTTCCAATGGGCTATACCACTTCTCTAAGAATATTTAACTAATTGGACTCATGTAACTTGTGGCTGTGACATGTATGTCTAAACTTAGCTCAAGCATGGCTTTGTCCACCTTGTGTCCCAATTCTGGTAACTCGGTTTCTATTGCAAGCCAAAACTCTTGTGTCCACTTTTACTTAATTCAGATTTAAAAATAGGTCTGCTTTGTTCCATGTGTCAGTGTCAAATGTATTGGTTTTCCTAACAGTTCAGTCTATTTAGTACTTTCTTGGCTTTTGCTAGTCCTACTCTCATGGAATGGAATTCTGACTCTGAGTAATGAATAATTAAATGTAAATGATTCTGCTAAAGTGGTTTCACTGGCTGTAACTAGATGCCAAATAATAATAAAGGTATTAAGTATTATGCATACCAGTAGTGATTTCAAGTTCAAAGTTCTGGCTTGATCCTTTTGGAAAAAAAATAATTTTACTGTGCCCGAGGAATGATGGTCATTTAGAAACCACATAATATTAGACTAAACTGAGCCAACTATTTCAAGGGGGGGGAAACAAAAAATTCTTTACTTATCACCTTTGTATCCATGATACAAGTAAATGTTATTATAATTAATAGGAAATGATTAATAAATCCAATCAGAACTCCTAAGAAACAATAATATAATGAAAGATTAGAAAGACTTGCAAATATTTAATAAATAAGTGAATTGTAGGTTAACATATCAACACAAGCTGATATTAGAAAGACCTCTTCCTCTCATTACAAAAACATGGATCAAATATAATAATGGAAGATTTGGTTGTAATGTCAAGCTTGAAATTGACAGGAAAATCTCCAAACTAAATTCCCTGCATACAACCAGGAGTAGTAAGGGGCTGACCATCCCATGAAATGGAAGAAGTTCAGCCACTGACCCTGCCTAGAAAACTGCAAGTAAGCTTTGCCCCCTGTCTAAAATATTGGGTGGAAAAGAAGTCACCCACTGGAAGCCAGCACCTCTGCCTGCGGGTAACTGTGGAATGATCCTAAACTGAGATGTTTGCATTGTAACGGGTCCACGTATGGCGAAATCCATCAGCCTAGGCAGGGGCAAATGTAAAACTACCCTATGGTTCAGATTCCACATCCTGAGTACATAACAAGAACGCCCAAATCAAACCCCTGCTGGAGAAGAATTTACAGTTGGAGATTATAATCTGCTTCAGGAAATGAATGAATCACTGTAAGACAGTATTAGCCAGACACAACAAATAGGAAAATCCGTAAGCCAAGGAAGAGAAAGAAGGATATAGTTTAGTTGTAAAGATACTTTGACATAAATATTTGTAAGGAAGGAAAGAATACAATGACAATGAAAGAACAAGGCTGTATGGTAAGAGTAGGCAGATTTGTACAGGAGCCAAATAGAATCCTCCTGCAAATAAAATATATACTCATGAGAAAAAAAAATACTTAAATGGATAGAGTTCAAATCTCTTTTCTTTCATTAGTTTATCTACAGCTCTGGTGGTCTTTTGTTACTTAACTCTGGAGATTAACTCTTACATACATGTTTTTTTAAACAGGAAAGACTAATTTCCCCTGCCACCCTGGAATTGCACATAGAAGACTAGATACGCTTTACACCCTTTTTTGGAAATTGATTGCTAACTCTAGTTTTGAGCGCTGGATGCCACACTAAATTTCCAGCATACTTAGCAAGAGTTTTCATTGAATTCTATTAAATTAACATAAAAATACACACAAGCACATTTCTTAGCAGTCTCCCAAAAAGACACACTTTTCAAACATTCTAGTTATAGTAACAGGTAATTAGTTAATCAAATCATTATTTTAACTGTGTTATGACTGGTACATATTCTAAAACAAAATTTTAAAAATAATTTACATTTATAATTAAAGCTATGATTTCTGGTACTTATAAAATCTGTTTTTAGTCTCAGAACAAGGAAAAATATGGATATTCTAGTAATACTATGTAATTGATAATATCACTGTTACATAAATGAAAATTATCTTATTTTTAAAAGAGTTTCACAATTTAAATACCTTAAAATGCCAAGTTAATAATTACTCTCCTACCATAGAAACATATCAAGAATATAATGGTGGAAATTCATGTTTTCTTTGCAAATAACCTTGTATTTGGTATATTTGGCATTACAGTTCCTTCAATTCTATAGAGAATAAATGCAAAATTGTAGTGGATGTTCAACAGGAATGAGAGTCTTCCAATAAGTCACTGTTACTTGTTAAATACCTCTTGTGACTAATATTCAAATCAAGAAGCCATGTAACAATGAATATACATACTATACATATGCAAGAACTGCTAGGTCATACAAACTTTGATTGACTGGGGAGACTAGTCTTTTAAAATTAAAAGAGAATAAAGGGCAAAATAGCAAAAATATACTTAAATGGAAAAAAATAATATCGGTGTCTTTATAAAAAGCATCCTATTCAGTGGCATAAATTTAAATTCTGAAGACTCTGGGGTGAAATGTGGAAAATGGGTCCCTTTCCAAATATAAGTTTGCATCTTAAAATTTTCCCTGATTTAAAGGACAAATTAGCACTGAAGAAGATGATTAGGTAAAAAGAACATCAAAAATACAAAGAACAGTTTTATTCTTTTTTTTTTTTTTTTTTTTGAGACGGAGTCTCGCTCTGTCTCCCAGGCTGGAGTGCAGTGGCGCAATCTCAGCTCACTGCAACCTCCACTTCCCAGGTTTAAGTGATTCTCCTGCTTCAGCTTCCTGAGTAGCTGGGATTATAGGCATGTGCCAACATGCCCAGCTAATTTTTGTATTTTTAGTAGAGACGGAGTTTCACCATGTTGGCCAGTCTAGTCTCAAACTCCTGGCCTCAAGTCATCCACCCAACTTGGCCTCCCAAAGTGCTCAAAGTGCTGAGATTACAGGCGTGAGCCACCGTGCCCAGCCAAGTTGTATTTATTCTAACTTTTTTTTTAAAAAGATAAAACAGATTAAGGGAAGGTAATGTACTTTGCAAAATACTGATTAGATAGGTTTATACAGCACCAACCATACAGCAATATTTAAATCAAACTCTGATTAAAATAAAATGAAAATAATCAATTTTCCAATGGTGAATATTCTTAATAACTTTGCTAATAAAGGCTGAGAGACTGAATATGCAAATGGACAATGGCCAGAACATACATAAAAATCAAACTTTGACCAACAACCTTTAAAAAACCTGTCCAGGGAAGCAAGCCCCTTATCTACAATAAACAGTCCAGAAAGTCAGTCTGATACAAGTCAGAATTGCAGGAAGCCAGGTTGCTCTCTCTAGTGAAAAACCAGGAAGCTAAACAAAACCATCAGTCCCAAATCGTTAGGACTTGATTAATAACTGACAGCTTCCCTAATTGTTGTCCACACTTCCAACGTAGAATCAACTAGAGAAAGCCGAATATGCACCCTAATCAATCACATAGATGCTTTGCTTCTGGTGTTTGCCTGTATCCAGCACCCCCATGCCAACAGTCTCTGATCAGGGCATCCCAGAAGCTTGTTCGCTCTTTTGCCTGCTTCTGAGTGTCTGCCAAAATGCCAGTGAAAATGGCTGACTCCCTTGCTATAGCAAGCTCAGAATAGCCTTTACTTTTCTCATTTAATTGGTCATCATTTATTTCCACAAATGCATGTAAACAGAAGGTATTACTAAAGTTAGTATTTCATAAAAAGTTAACAATCATTTAGCCATATCATGAATCACGCAATGTATTAAATGTTTTTGTACGAGTTATCTAATTTAATTTCATAATAAATATAAAAATTGTTACTGAAATTGATATATTACTATATTCATTTTACAGATGAGGGTATTGAGGCAGAGAATTGAATAACTTGTTTAATACTGAGATAAGGGTCAGCGCAGTGGCTCACATCTGTTGTAATCCCAGGCCTTTGGGAGGCTGAGGCAGGAGGACTGCTTGAGTCTAGGAATTTGAGACCAGCCTGGGCAACACAGCAAGACCCTGTCGCTATAGAAAAATGAATCAAATAAATAAATAAAATTATAGAAAAAATACTGAGGTTATAAGTAGTAAATCAAGGGTTAAAATCAAGACAATTTGATTCCAAAGGGGATAGCTCTTAACTACTGTAGCAAATTGTACTTGAAATATGGAGATAGGTGCATGTTTTAATTGCTTTCAGAAGAAAATAAAAGCCACAAAATTAACATTTTATTGCATTTCAAGCTCATATGTGGTCACAAAGTACTATATAATAGTAGAGGAAAAAAAATTGGAATTCATTTATATCAACCTCTTTCTTTTATAAATAACCTAAGTGACACTGAGAGGAGTGAAGTACTTTGATCAGTATTATATACCTATTTAAACAGACAACATGAGATTAAAGCCCAGATCTTCTGACAGCCCAGATATCCAGCAGGCTTCACAGGGGTACAGAACATTTGCCTGGTGAGATATATAATTCTTCAAAAAACTTTATGGAAGTGTGTAATGCTAGCACATTCCAAACATATTACATAACATGGGTAAACACTTATCTTTCATGGAAATAATGAATTAATGTTATTTGAGAGGTCACTGAAATTCAGCAAGTATTTATTGAGTGCCCAATCATGTTCGGTATTGTTCTAGATACTTAAAGTTTCATCAGTGAACGAAATGAAAAATACCCGATCATATTTGTTTACATTCTAGTGGGTGGAAACAAACATTACACAATAGGTACAAGAAGTGGGCAAATTCTATGTTAGACACTGATAAGTGCTATGATAAAAAGAAAGTAGAGCAGAGTGAGCTTGGGAGTACCATTTTGGGGCCTGGAGGGCAGGTCAGTCTCACTGAGAAGGTGAGGTAGTTAGCTATGCATATAGGAAGGGAAAGTGTCTCAGGCAGAAGGAACAGCCAATGCAAAATTCTAAGGAGCAAGTTCTCTTCCTTAGAATATCACGTTGAAAATCGTTGACAAAGTGGTTCAATGCTCTAATTGGTTTTGCCCAATTCAACCAATTGTGCAGAAACTGCAGGTGACTTTTTTATTAATGATTTGAATCATGGCACTGAGGTCCCTTCACTAGATTTTCAATTTATTTGGTAGTGGTGGGAGTTGGAAGAAGAGCGTCAAAAGGGGAAGAGGTGGTGCCTGGGCACTGATGTTTTTAAAAGCTCCTTGGGTGATTCTAATATGCAGTCATGGTTGAGAACCACTATTCTGGTATAGGTGAGAAAGACAAGGGTGTTGTTTTTGTTTGTTTGTTTGTTTTTCATTCCTGTTCTTAGTAGTCTGCTCAATATGCTCATCAGGCTTGCTGCTCCAGTTGTCACCGTCTGGAACTTCAAAACCACAAATTCCCTTCACAGAAATCCTGGGACCTCCCGTCAACCCCACTGGAGGTGAAACATAGGAGAGGTCATATTTCTCCTTTATGGCTCCACTTGTGAGTTCCCCATAACACCAACAAACAAGACTGTGTATGGGTGTGAGACGACTGAAAAAGTTGTTAGAGAATGAGAATATAAGAGTAACAGAGAGAAGACGGTAGCAACATGGTTGGCATAAAGTGCCTAGCAAAAAGTTTTAAGAACAAGTCTCTCTAATATTCAATTTTAAATCTGGCACTGTGGTGACAGAAAACATCTCATCTCCCCAAATCTTCAGTAGAGTCATTTCATTTACATGTGTTTGGCACATTTTTGGCATACAGTAAGTGTCTGTTAGATGAAAGAACAAATGAACTCAAGGGGGCTGAATGCAAAAAGCAACAGGCCCCCAAGCCATCCCTTTCCATTCCCTCCAAGGTTGTTTCCGAGAGGCAACCACACTAATCTCATTGTTTTTAGTTACCCTATCTGTAAACAATCTGCTCATGCTGTGAATTTTTGATGTCTCAATCTTAGATGTTGCATACTCACTTCCTGCCAAGAGAGATAAAGATTTAACTACATTAAGCCACCACAAATTTTCCCTACTCATAACAGCTAATAAATTATACCACTAGTTAGCATTCCACTTATTACATTTGCAATTTTAAATAATATAACTAAACTCACAGTTCTTGCTTCAACATAAACAATATCTCTTCACTTTCCCAGATAAGAATTTTGTATCCCTTACCCTTGTCTTCATCTTTGGTTCCTTTATCACACTATCATGCTTCACATTTACAACCTGTTGTGTAACTATAGTTAAACAATTCTTGCTTTGCCTATAGGTGGACGGTATTTTTGAAAATCAGTAAAGGATATTTATGCCACATCTGTGAAAACAGTATTCACTGTCCGGGAAAGTTACCTTCTATGTCTCTACTTGTTTTTTTGGTATAGCTTCTTGTCATATACCCCACTCAACTAAATTATAAATTGCCTTTTTACTTTGTCTTGAATTGTCTTCCTTTATGGCATTAGACTAGGTTCTTCTAACATTTCCAGAATACTAGCAAATCCAGGAATTCCTTTTTTTTCTACAGGCAGTTTTTACAGTGCTGAAGTCTTTCAATCTGTATAGGCAGGCTTCCTGTTGCTAACTATCCTGGAAGTTGCATTCATTGCATTTCTGAATTTGTTCCACTGTTTCACAGACCCAATCCACTCCATTTCCTTCAACAAGTCCCTTGTTTGCTTGGCCTGTATTCTCAAGAAGCATCCTAAAAAAGAATATTAGTGAGGCAAAGCTTTCTCAAAAGTTTGTGTTTCATTTTCTTTTTCATTCTGTCCACATATTTTATCAATAGTTTGGCATGGTATAGAATTCCAAGTTCAGGAGGCGTGGTGGCTCACACCTGTAATCTCAATATTTTGGGAGGCCAAGGAGGGAGGATGGCTTGAACCCAGGAGCTCATGACCAGCCTGTGCAACACAGTGAGACCCTGTCTCTAATTTTTTTTTTTAAGGTGGAGTTGTGCTCGTGTCTCCCAGGCTGGAATGTAATGGTGTGATCTTGGCTCACTGCAACCTCCGTGTCCTGGGTTCAAGTGATTCTCCTGCCTCAGCCTCCCAAGCAGCTGGGATTACAGGTGCCCGCCACCATGCTTGGCTAATTTTTGTATTTTTAATAGAGACGGGGTTTCACCACGTCCACCAGGCTGGTCTCGAACTCCTGACCTCAGATAATCCACCCGCCTCGGCCTCCCAAAGTGCTGGGATTACAGGTGTGAGCCACCATGCCTGGCCCTGTCCCTACAAAAAATAAAAAAATTAGCTGGCATGGTGGCTCACACCTATAGTCCCAGCTACTCAGAAGGCAGAGAGAGAGGGAGGATCACTTAAACCCAGGAGGTCAAGGCTTTAGTGAGCCATGACTGGGCTGTTGTACACCAGCCTGGGCAACAGAGTGAGACCCAGTGTGGACAAAACAAAACAAAACCAAAAAAACAAAACAAAACAAAAAAATGGAATTCTAAGTTTAAAGTCATCTCTCCTAGGAACTTTTAGGGTTTCTTGTATCTTAATACTCACTCAAAAGTTTGTTGCCAGCCTGATTCTCATTCCTTTACGGAGTACTTGAACTTTCTCCCTGGAAGCTTTTAGAATCCTCTCTTCATCCTTGCTATCCTTAAATTTCATGATATATCTATGTATATACATATTTTTCTTTTTTCTGTTCAGTACTCAGTAGGTCTTCTACATTTGCAGAATCATGTCTCCCTTTAGTTCTGAAACTTTTTTCTTATTGAGCAAGTTTCATCCAACCACTTTCTCTTTTCTAACTTTCCGAACTTCTACTTTTCTGATGTTGAAAATGTACATTCTTAGGATTTATCTTTTCTTTCTCTGTTGTTCTCTACTTTTCCTCTTTTCTTTAATCTTGTAGTAATGCAAATTGAGCCTACCAACTGACCTTACAGACTATGAAACAGAGAAATAAATCTCTCATGACTTATGTTTATTCCCTCCATTTAGTTAAAAGGTTTATCCAACATCAGCCCTGCTGGGTTTAGTGGGTGAGTGCTACCTATGATTGTGAGTATTCACTCCTACTACAAGTCAAGATTCATTCTCAGTGCTGTGTATACAGCAGTGAACAAAGAAAAAAATTCCTGACTTCTTGAACTGACTTTGTAGTAGAGGGACACAGACAATAAAAAAATTAAAACGTTGCATGTCCAGTATAATTCTGGAGTCAGCAGCTGTAGCTGCAGCTTTCTGATTTTGTAGGCAGCTTTTTGTTCAGAGACAGGCAGCAGCTTCTTTGGTGGCTTGCTCTTATAGTATGACTCTAGGAATTTTTCTCAGAGTTCTACGTTTCTTCAGCCCTCCTATGATTCAGTAGAATATGTAATACTTGTTGAGAAATTCTTTTTATCCTTAAATTATAGAGCACATAGAGTGATTTCTATGAATTCTATTCTCTGTAACTGAACCTGAACCTGAATGCTACAGTAGTCACAAAAATAAATTGTACTTTTCAGCAAGAAGCCTCCTTGGTATTTTTCTGTCTGTCCTCTGAGACCAAACTGTAGGGGCAAAGCTCATTTAAGTTCCCAGCACAGGCCCTGACCTCAATTTTGTATGGACTCAGGGAAGCTTTCCTACTATTTGCCATCTAGACAGATAATTTAGCTGATGAGAATTCCAAGCTGACAGCTAAATGGAATACTGTACCAAAAAGTATCAATGAGCAATCTGGGAGGCTGGGGCAGGCGGATCACAAGTTCAGGAGATCGAGACCATCTTGGCTAACACGGAGAAACCTCGTCTCTACTAAAACTACAAAAAATTAGCTGGGCGTGGTGGCACACGCCTGTAGTCCCAGCTACTTAGAAGGCTGAGGCAGGAGAATGGTGTGAACCCGGGAGATGGAGCTTGCAATGAGCCTAGATCGCGCCACTGCATTCCAGTCTGGGCGACAGAGCCAGACTCCCTCTCAAAAAAAAAAAAAAAAAAAAAAAAAAAAAGTATCAATGGGCTTGAGGATTATAAATCTGAAAGGCATATGAGCTTCCCAGAGCTTCAGGTTAATAAAGGAGAAATATACAAATGTAACCAGGTTAAGCCTAAAATTTGATACACCCACTTTACCATTTGATCTGAAAATACTGCAAGAACACTCAAAATGAAAATGAAGACATCAAGCAAAAATTTATATATGCTACTTATAAACATTCTGAAAGTGTCAGATATTACGTTTACTAGAACCCGCTGAGTTTTACACTGTCAAATTACGGCCTTTTATGACATGGCCCGTTGACAGATTTGCCTAGAATTTATGAAATACAACAGTTTATCCTGAATAGTTTACATTAGATTTGCTTTTGAAAAATGCATAAACATACCATCTTAGTCACCTCAGGCTGCCATAACAAAATACCCTAGACTGTGAAGCTTAAACAACAGGAATTTATTTACTCACGGTTCTGGAAGCTGGGAAATCCAAGATCAAGGATTGGTTGATTGCCAGCCAATTTGGTTCCTGGTGCGTGCTCTGTTCCAAGAAATGGTCAGTTTGTCCATTTCTTGGAGAGCCAGAGAGAGTGAGCGCTGGTGTTTCTTCATCTTCCTATATGGCACCAACCCTATCAGATTAGGACCCCACCCTTATAGCCTCGTTTAACCTAATTATCACCTTATAGTCCCCATCTGCAACACAGTCGACACTGGGGACTAGGGCATCAACATAAGAATTTTGAAGTAGACACAGTTTAGTGCTCAGCACATACTTTCCAGAATTTTGCTTTTAGAAAATGTACAAACATTTTATAATATTGATAATCGTAAAAATTAACCTTTATTTAGTGATTAACATGAGCCAGGTACTATGATGTCTTATAAATGTTTTCTTATTTAATCTTTACAACCAATGAGATAAATTCTATTATCCTCATTTTACAGATGACGAACTGATGCGCAGAGGTGCTAAGTAACTTAACCAAGATCACATGGCTAGTACAGTAAAGATTCCAACACAGAGGATCCTCTTAGCTACTATGCTATAATTTAACGTATAAAATGCTCTTACATCATATATCAGTAAGAAGAGTTGTTCAGTAAGGATTTTACAACAGGTGACACTGGAGACTGAGAAGGTACCATGAACTGCCTCAGTTGAGTGTGTGAGATAAGCCCTACTGTAAATATACTACTGTGGGCACTGAAAGGAGGACTCAGTTCCTATCATGTAGGTATTGGGAGTTTTAGCTTATATACCAATTTGCACTCTCATCAACAGGATCTGAGTTGTTTCTCTACAATCTCACCAACTCTGGGTTTTATATTTAAATAAGACCTTACCTACAACTTCAAAATAAAAATATGAAAATACCGATATAACCCATCTGCTGTAAGAATAATCCTCTATGTAGTCATTGTGGCCTGTTTTAATCATGTCATTATGAAGTGCAAACCACGACAACAAATTCACAAGGTGAAATGCAAAGCTAAGATTAAGGCTAAAATTTGATATACTCGCTTTATTATTTAACCTGAAAATACTGCAAGAACACTCAAAACGAAAACAAAGACATAATGGAACAATTTATACAAAGGTCTTATAAACACTCTGTAAGTGTCAGATATTATTTAAATTATCTGGATTGGGGAGAAGGTAAAGCAAGATGGCCAGATAGAAGCCTCCACCAATCTTCCTTCCTGCAGGAACACCAAATTGAACTACTACCCCTACAAAAAAGTACTGTCATGAGAAACAAAAATCATGTGAGCGATCACAGTATATGTTTTGAACTTCGTATCACTGAAAGAGGCCGTGAAGAGGGTAGGAAAAACAGTCTTCCATTGCCAACACAACACCTTCCTCATTCCCTAGCAGTGGCCCTATGGTGCCAAGAGAGAACCCATGCACTTGGAGCAGGAAGAGTGCAGTAATTGTGGAAACTGGCATGGGAACACAGTGCTCCCCTGTAACAATGGAAAACACCACCAGGCAGAACTCAGGCAGAACCCATGAAAGGGTCATCTGGACCTGCCCTAGCCAGAGGGCTCAGCCCACCCCAGTGCTCAGAATGCATTCTGGCAGACCTCATACCACAGGCTAAAGTGCTCTGGGGTCCTAAATAAAGTTGAAAGGTGGTCTAGGACATAAGGACTGCCATTCCTGGGCAAGTCCTGGTGCTGTGCTGGGTTTGCAGTCAGTGGACATGGGGGGCACGTGACCTAGTGAGACACCAGCCAGGGCAGCCAATTAGAGTGCCTGCACCACCCCTCCTCATAACCCCAGGCAGCAGAACTCCAAAGAGACACCTTCCTTCTGCCTGAGGAAAGGAGAGGGAAAAATAAATTTAGAGGACATTGTCTTGCATCTTGGACACAAGCTCAGCCACAATAGGACAGGCATCACGCAGAGTCCTGAGGCCCCCATTCCAAGCTCTAGCTCCAGGATGACATTTCTAGATATACCGTGGGCCAGAAGGGAATCTGCTGCCTTGAGGGGAAACACCCAGTCTTGGCAAGATTCATCACCTGCTGACTAAAGAACCCTTGGGCCCTGAAAAACCTGCAGTGGTAACCAGGTAGTACTTGCTGTAGGCCTTGGGTGAGACCCAGTACTATACTAGCTTCAAGTGTGACCAAGCATATTCCCAGGTGTGGTGGCTACAAGGACAGACTATTGCTTGAGAAAAGCAGAAGGAAGAATAAAGGGGTCTCTGTCTTGCAGCTTAGGTACCAGCTCAGCCACAGTGGGGTAGAGCATCATGTGGGCTCTTGGGGGTCTCAGATTCCAGGTCTTGTCTCTTAGATGGCATTTCTGGACCTGCCTTGGGCCAGAGAAAAGTCCAGTGCCCTGATGAAAGAGTCCCAGACCTGGCAGCATTTACCAGATTGACTGAAGAGCCCTTGGGCCTTGAATGAACAACAGCAGGTAGCCAGACAGTACTTGCTGCATGCCTGGGGTGGTGGTGGCCATGGGAGAGACTCCTATGCTTGTGGAAAGGGAAGGGGAGAATGGGAAGAACTTCGTCTTGTGGCTTGGGTGCTAGTTCAGCCACAGTAGAATAGAATACCAGGTAGATTCCTATGGGTTCCAACTCCAGGCTCGGGCTCCTACATGGCATCTCTGAATGCCCTCAGGACCAGGGGGATCTTACTACCCTGAAGGGAAGGATATAGCCTAGCTGGTTTTGCCACCTGTTTATTGTAGAGGCCTACGACCTTGAATGAACCCAAGTGGTAGCCAGGCAGTGATTATTGTGGGCCATGGATGAGACCCAGTGCTGTGCTGGATTTAGGTCTCACCCAGTGCAGTAACAGTGGTAGTAGCCACAGGGGTGCTTGTGCAACACCTCCTGCAGCTCCAGGCAGCTCAGCAGAGAGAGAAAGACTCCATTTGTTTAGGAGAAAGTAAGGGAAAAGAACAAGAGGCTCTGCCTGGCAATCCAGAGAATTCTACCGGATCTTACCCAAGACCAGCAAGGCAGTACCTCTTTGAGTCTGCAAGAGCCATAGTGTTACTGGGCTTGGAATGCCCTCTAATCCAGATACAGCTGTGGTGGGAAAAAAAATTAGATCACAATTCTCAAGTCCTTTTGAATAACTGAAAAGTCTTCCCAAGAAGGGTGAGTACAAACAAGCCCAGACTGCAAAGACTACAATAAATACCTAACTCTTCAATGTCCAGACACTGACGAACATCCACAAGCATCAAGACCATCCAGGAAAACATGACCTCATCAAATGAACTAAATGAGACACCAGTGAAAAATCCCTGTCCCACAAAGACAGAGATATTGCAACCTTTCAAAAGGAATTCAAAACAGGTGTTTTGAGAAATCTCAAAGAAATTCAAGATAACACAGAGAAGACATAGAGAAGGAATTCAAAATCCTATCAGATAAATATAACAAAGAGACTGAAATAAGTAAAAGAAACGAAGCAGAAATTCTGGAGCTGAAAAATGCAACTGACATGCTGAAGACAGCAGAGCCACTTAACATCAGAACTGATCAAGCAGAATTAGTGAGCCTGAAGACAGGCTATTTGAAAATACAGTCAGAGGAGACAAAAGAAAAAAGAATAAAAAACAATGAAGCACACATACAAGATCTAGAAAACAGCCTCAAAAGAGCAAATCTAAGAGTTATTACCCTTAGAGAATAGGTAGAGAGAGAAATAGGCATAGAAAGTTTATTCAAAGGTTGTGCAGGATCTGCATTTTATGCAAAAGAAAAAAAAAGTTTATTCAAAGGGATAACAACATAGAACTTCCCAAACCCAAACTTAGAGAAAGATGTCAATATCCAAGTACAAGAAGGCTACAGAACACTCACAGAATTAACCCAAAGAAGACTACCTCAAAGCATTTAATAATCAAACTCCCGAAGGTCAAGGATAAGGAAAGGATCCTAAAAGCAGCAAGAGAAAACAAACGAATAACATACAATGGAGTTCCCATATGTCTGGCAGCAAACTTTTCGGTGGAAACCTTCCAGGCCAGGAGACAGCGGCACGACACATTTAAAGTGCTGAAGGAAAAAAAAAATTCTACCTTAGCATAGTACATCTAGCATAAATATCCTTCAAACATGAAGAAGAAATAAAGACCTTCACAGGCAAACAAAAGCTGAGGGATTTTATCAACACCAGACCTGTTTTATAGGAAATGCTAAATGGAGTTCTTCAATCTGAAAGAAAAGTATGCTAATGAGCAATAAGAAATCATTTGAAGGTACAAAACTAACAGGTAATAGTAAGCACAGAGAAAACACAGAATATTATAGCACTGTAATTATGGTGTGTAAACTACTAATATGTAGAAAGAGTAAAAGATGATCTAATCAAAATAATAACTACAATTTTTCAAGACATAGATATTACAACAAGATATAAATAGAAATGAAAAAGTTAAAAAGCAGGGAGACTGAATTAAAGGGTAGAGTTTTTATTAGTTTTCTTTTTGTTTGCTTGTTTATGCAATCAGTGTTAAGTTGTCATAAGTTCAAAATAATGGGTAATAAGATATTATTTGCAAGCCTTATGGTAATCTCAAATCAAAACATACAATGGACACACACACAAAAAAACAAAAAGCAAGAAATTAAAACATACCACTAGAGAAAATCACCTTCGCTAAAAGTAAGACAAGAAGGAAGGAAAGAAGGAAGAGAAGACCACAAAGGAACCAGAAAACAAAATGTCAGGGGTGAGACCTTACTTGACAATAGTAACATTGAATGTAAAAGGACTAATATCTCCAATCCAAAGACATACAGGGCTGAATGGATAAAAACAACACCTAACAATCTGTTGTCTACTAGAAACATACTTCACTTATAAAGAAATACATAGGCTGAAAATAAAAGGATTCAAAAAGATATTCCATGAAAATGGAAACCAGAAAAGAGCAGGAATAGATACACTTCTATCAGCCAAAATAGATTTGAAGACAAAAACTACAAAAAGAGACAAAGAAGCTCATTATATAATGATAAAAAAGTCAATTTAACAAGAGGATATAATTTTAAATACATATCACTCAACACTGGAGCAATCAGGTATCTAAAGCAAATATTATTAGTGCTAAAGAGAGATGGACTCCAATAGGATAATAGCTGGGGACATCTCAACACTCTACCTTCAGCACTGAATGAATCATTCAAACAGAAATTCCACAAAGAAATACTGGACTTAATCTGCATGATATAACAAATGGACCTAACAAATATTTACATAACATTTCCTTAAAACATTCAAAAATTTAAAGTATAATAATGTAAAATATCTTCTCAGACCACAGTGGAATACAATTAGAAATTAATAACAGGAGGAATTTTTGAAACTATACAAACACACGGAAATTAACAACATGCTCCTGAATGGCCACTGAGTCAATGAAGAAATTAAGATGAAAACTGGAACTTTTTTTGAAACACATAATGGAAGTTCAAAATACCAAAACCTATGGAATACAGCAAAAGCAGTACTAAGAGGAAAGTTTATAGCTATATACTATTATCAAAAAAAGTAGAAAAACTTCAAATAAACTAATGATTCACTTTAAAGAACTAGAAAAGCAAAAGCAAACCAACTGCAAATTAGTAGAAGAAATAATAAAGATCAGAGCAGAGATCAACGGAATTGAAACGAGGAAAACAATAAACAAGATCAATGAAACAGAATGTTGGTTTTTGAAAAGATAAAATTGACAAATCTTTAGCCAGACTGAGAAAAAAGAGAAGACCCACATAAATAAAATCAAAGACAAAAAAGGAGACATTATAACTAATACTGCAGAAATTCAAAGCATCATTAGTGGTTACTATGAGCAACTATATCCCAATAAATTGGAAAACCTAGAAGAAATGAAAAAATTCCTAGACACATACAACCTACCAGAATTTAACCATGTAGAAATCCAAAAACTGAGCAGACCAATAACAAGTAATGAGATCAAAGCCATAATAAAAAACTCTCCCAGCAAAGAAAAGCCTGGTACCCAATGGCTTCACTGCTGAATTCTGCCAAACATATAAAGAAGAACTAATACCAATCCTACTCAAAGAATTCCGAAAAATAGAAGAGGAGGGAATATTTGCAAACTCACTCTATGAGGCCAGTATTACCCTGTTACCAAAACCAGGCAGACACATCAAAATAAATAAACAAATAAAAATAAAAAATAAACCGCAGTGAATACTGATGCAAAAATCCTCAACACGAAATACTAGCAAAGTGCATTCAACAGCACATTAAAAAGATCATTCATCATGACTAAGTGGGATTTATCCCAGATGCAAGAATGATTCATCATATGCAAAACAATGTGATACATCACATCAACAGAATGAAGGACAAACACCATACGATCATTTTAATTGATGCTGAAAAAGCATTTGATAAAATTCAACATCCTTTCAAAATAAAAACCTTAAAAAAACTGGGTATAAAACTCAACATAATAGAATCTATATACAGCAGATCCACATCTAGTATCATACTGAATGAGGAAAAATTTAAAGCGTTTCCTCTCATACCTGGGACATGACAAAGATGCCCACTTTCATCACTGTTATTCACCATAGTACCGGAAGTTCTAGCTAGAGCAATCAGACGAGAGAAATAAATAAAAGGCATCCAAATTGGAAAGGAAGAAGTCAAATTATCCTTTTCAGATGAGGTGATCTTATCTTTGGAAAAACCTAAAGACTCCACCAAAAAACTATTAGATCTTACAAACAAATTCAGTAAAGTTGCAGATAAAAAATCAACACATAAAAATCAGTAGCATTTGTACTGCCAACAGTGAACAATCTGAAAAAGAAATCGAAGAAGTAATTCCATATACAATACCTAGAAATAAAATTAACTACCCAGAAATTAACCAAAGTGAAAGATCTCTACAGTGAAAATTATAAGAAATTGATGAGGACACAAAAAATGGAAAGATATTCCATGTTCACAAATTGGAAATATCCATATTGTTAAACCATCCATATTATCCAAAGCAATCTACAGAGTAAATGCAATCTCTATCAAAATACCTATGACATTATTCACATAAATAAGAAAAAAAAATCCTAAAACTTATATAGAACCATAAAAGACTCAGAATAGCCAAAGCTATCCTGAGTAAAAAGAACAAAACTGGACGAATCACATTACCAGGCTTCAAATTATACTACAGAGCTACAGTGACCAAAATGACATGGTGTTGGCATAAAAACAAGACATAAAGATCAATGGAAGAGGGCCAGGCACAGCGGCTTATGCCTGTAATCCAAGCACTTTGGGAGGCTGAAGCAGGTGGAACCCTTTGTGTCCGGAATTGATGGGTTCTTGGTCTCACTGACTTCAAGAATGAAGCCGCGGACCCTCGCGGTGAGTGTTACAGTTCTTAAAGATGGTGGATCCGGAGTTTGTTCCTTCAGACATTCAGATGTGTCTGGAGCTTCTTCTTTCTGGTGGGTTCGCGGTCTCGCTATCAGGAGTGAAGCTGCAGACCTTGGCAGTGAGTGTTATAGCTCTTAAAGACAGCGCCTCTAGAGTTGTTCATTCTTCCCAGTGGGTTCCTGGTCTTGCTGGCTTCAGGAGTGAAGCTGCAGACCTTCGCAGTATCACAGCTCTTAAAGGCAGCATGGACCCAAAGAGTGAGCAGCAGTAAGATTTAGTGCAAAGAGCGAAAAAACTAAACTACCACAGCGTGGACATGGACCCCAGTGGGTTGCCACTAGTTGACTCGGGCAGTCTACTTTTATTCCCTTACCTGGCCCCACCCATATCCTGCTGATTGGTCCACTTTAGAGAGAGCTGATTGGACCGTTTTGACAGGGTGCTGATTGGTGCATACAATCCTCTAGCTAGACATAAAAGTTCTCCCAAGTCCCCACTAGGTTAGTTGGATAGAGTACCAATTGGTGTATTTGCAAACCCTGAGCTAGGCACAGAATGCTGATTGGTGTATTTGTGATCCCTTAGCTATACATAAAGGTTCTCCAAGTCCTCACTAGACTCAGCAGCCCAGCTGGTTTCACCTAGTGGATCACGCATGGGCGCTGTAGGCGGACCTGCCCGCCAGTCCCTAGTGGCCCCTGCACTCCTCAACCCTTGAGTGGTTGATGGGACTGGGCGATATGGAGCAGGGGGCGGTGCCGGTCGGGAGGCTCGGGCTGCGGGAGAGCCCACTGCGAGTGGGGGTGGGAGGCTCGGATATGGGGGGCTGTAGGTCTTTAGCCTGCCCTGCCGGGAGGCAGCTGAAACCTGGCGAGAACTCGAGCGCAGTGCTGGTGCGCTGGCACCCTCTGCAGCTGCTGGCCCGGGTGTTAAGCCCCTCACCACCCTGGGCCAGTGGTGCTGGCTGGCTGCTCCGTGTGCAGGGCCCACAGGGCCCGCCAAGCCCATGCCCGCCAGAACTCGCGCTGGCCCACGAGCACCACACGCAGCCCCGGTTCCCTCCCGCGCCTCTCCCTCCACACCTCCCCGCAAGCAGAGGGAGGCGGCTCCAGCCTGGGCCAGCCCAGAGAGGGGCTCCCACAGTGCCGTAGCAGGCTGAAGGGCTCCTCAAGCACTGCCAGAATGGACCCGAGGCCGAGGAGGTGCCGAGAGCCAGGGCTGCTAGCACGTTGCCACCTCTCACCTTGATGTCAGGAGTTCGAGATCAGCTTGGCCAACAGGGTGAAACCCTGTTTCTACTAAAACTACAAAAATTAGCTGGGCATGGTGGCTTACACCAGTATTCCTAGCACTTTGAGCACTTTGGGAGGCTGAGGCAGGCAGATCACTTGAGGCCAGGAGTTTGAGACCAGTCTGGCCAACATGGTGAAACCTTGTCTCTACTACAAATACTAAACTTAGCCAGGGGTGGTGGATGCACTTGTAATCCCAGCTACTTGAGAGGCTGAGGAAGAAGAATCGCTTGAACCCAAGAGGTGGAGGTAAAAGTGGGCCAAGATCTCACCACTGCACTCCAGCCTGGGCGACAGAGGCAGACTCCATCTCAAAAACAAAAACAATGGAACAGAATAGAGAACCTAGAAACAACTCCATACATCTACAGTCATTTTTGACAAAGGTGCCAAGAACATACATTGGAGAAAGGACAGTCTCTTTAATGAACGGAGCTGGGAAAACTGGATAGCTATATGCAGAAGAATGAAACTAGACCTCTATTTCTCACCATACACAAAAATCAAATCAAAACGGATTAAAGACTTAAATCTAAGATCTGAAACTATGAAACTACTAAAAGAAAACATTGAGGAAGCTCTCTAGGACATTGTGCTGGGCAAAAGAGATGTTGAGTAATACCCTAAAAGCACAGGCATTCAAAACAAAAATGGATAAATGTGATCACATCAAGTTAAAAAGCTTCTGCACAGCAAAGGAAACAATCAACAAACAGACAATCCACAGAATGGGAAAAAAATATTTGCAAACTATCCATCTGACAAGGGATTTGTAACCAGTATATATAAGGAGCTTGAACAACTCAATAGGAAAAATTATAATAATCTGAGTTTAAAAAGCACAAAAGGGCCAGGCACAATGGTTCACACCTGTAATCCCAGCACTTTGGGAGGCCAAGGCAAGAGGATCACTTGAGGCCAGGAGTTCAAGACCAGCCTGGGCAACATGGTCAGGCTGTTTTTTTGTAGAAACCCCATCTCTACAAAAAAAGAAAATAAAAAAATAAGAGAAAATTTAGCTGGGTGTGGTGGTGCATACCTCTAGTCCCAGCTATTCAGAAGGCTGAAGTGGGGGGGATTACTTGAGGAGTTTGAAGCTGCAGTGAGCTATGATCAAACCACTGCATTCCAGCCTGGGTGACAGAGCAAGACCCTGTCTTAAAAAAAATTTTTTTTAATGGGCAAAAGATGTGAATAGACATTTATCAAAAGAAGACATACAAATGACAAGTATATGAAAAGCTGCTCAACATCACTCATCACCAGAGAAATGCAAATCAAAACTACAATGAGATATCATTTCATCGCAGTTAAAATGGCCTATATCCAAAAGACAAGCAATAACAAATGCTGATGAGGATGCGGAGAAAAGAGAACCCTTGTACACTGTTGGCAGGAATGTAAATTAGTACAGCCACTATGGAGAATAGTTTGGAGATTCCTCAAAAAACTAAAAATAGAGCTACCACATGATCCAGCAATGCCACTGATAGGTATATACCCCAAAGAAAGGAGATCAGTATATCTAAGATATACTTGCACTCCCATGTTTATTGCAGCACCGTTCACAACAGCCAAGATTTGGAAACAACCTAAGCATCTATCAACAGACAAATAAAGAAAATGTGGTTTATGTACACAACATAGTAGCATTCAGCCATAAAAAAAAATGAGATCCTGTTATTTGCAACAAAATGGATGCAACCGATGTCATTATGTTAAATGAAATAGGCCAGGTACAGAATGACAAACTTTGCATGTTCTCACTTATTTGTGGGAGCTAAAAATTAATTGAACTAGCAGAGATAGAGAGTAGAATGATGGTTACAAGGCTGGGCAGGGTAGTGGGGAATTAAGGAGTGGAGTGGGGATGGTTAATTGGTACAAAAGTATAGACAGAATTGGATCTAGTATTTAACAGCACAAGAGTGACTATAGTCAACGATAATTCATTAAACATTTAAAAATAACTAAGAGTATAATTGGATTGTTTGTAGCACAAAGAAAGGATAAATATTTGAGATGGCTACCCCATGTACCCTGATGTGATTATTATTGTATGCCTGTATCAAAATCTCATGTACCTCATAAATATAAATACCATGTACCCACAAAAAATAAAAATAAAAAAAATTAAACGAATTTTGTGGATTAGATTGGCACAACTTTCAGGAATTTATGTGTTTATTTTTAATTTTTGTGGTTACATAGTAGGTGTATATATTTAAAAATATGGAACCCTTTCACGAATTTGCATGTTACCCTTGGGCAGGGGCCATGCTAATGTCTGTATTGTTCTAATTTTAGTACATGCGCTGCAGAATTAAGCACTGCTTTCAGGAATTTAAGTACTTTATTTTATTATTATTTTTTTTGAGACGGAGTCTCACTTTTTGGCCCAGGCTGAATGCAGTGCCGGATCTCAGCTCACTGCAACCTCCGCCTCCGGGTTGAAGCGATTCTCCTGCCTCAGCCTCCTGAGTAGCTGGGATTAAAGACACGTGCCACCACGCCCGGGGCTAGTTTTTGTATTTTTTAGTAGACACGGGTTTCACCATGTTGGTCAGGCTGGTCTGGAACTTCTGACCTCAGGTGATCGACCAGCCTCGGCCTTCCAAAAGGAATTTAGGTACTTTAAAATGCTGTTATGTATGTTAATGGAAAAGTAACTACATGCTTCATTTTCAGAACCAACCACATTCAAATGAAATGAGCGCGTCGAACCGACAAAAGCTCAAAAAAAAAAAAAAAAAAAGAAAAGAAAAACAGATAATTCTTAAAAGTGGTTAATATACTCTTAGATTGCATAACCCTGGTGGCAGTCTGAGTCCTGATTTTCTTTTAAGCTCCCAAGACTCCAAAATACCTGCTCATTACAAGTCTGTTCAGTGACAACATTCAGTAAAACTTAACATTTGTTTTACAAAATTATATTGAAATATATAAACGAACGTGTATTTTAAGCACAAAAATACGGCTTTTTTGGAAGCGGAGCTAACCATTTCCGTAGAAAAGCAGATGCAATCAATCTCTCCTGGGTTTTGTCCTCCCCACCTCTGATTTTTGACAAACCGAATAAGGACACTCACTACTGAATACTTTTCTGACTCCCTATTGCATCACAAACGCCTGCAGGGGCTTAAAAACCAGCAAGCGTTCCCGCCCTTCCCCACAGACCGGTGCGGTCTGGGGCGGGCCTGAGCACCTGGATTTTCACCCAGCGTGCTGGTAATTCCTACACTTGTGTGTGTTTGAGAGACATAAAGAAGAGAGGATGACCTCTTCCCGGAAGCGGGACTTCCATAAAAGAACCGTCGGGGGCGGGTCCCGGGCACCTGTGGTTTGGTGAGTCCCCCAGGTGACTGTGATGCGGGAGTCAGGGGTGGAGGCACCCGGAAGCTCCCGCGGTCTGCACCCCAGCAGCGCGAGGAAATGCCCAAAGGTGGGTTCTCAGGCGTGGGAAGCTCGACCCTTCCTGGGGTCCTCGGCGAGGTGGCCGAGGACGCGCCTTACGCCAGGACCTCCGCCGGGCCGTCTGGGTGGCCCGAGTTCTCAGCAGCTTCTTTTCCGCTCGTCCCTCGGCCCTCTCGGCGCGCAACCACCAGCCTCACCAAGTCGCACACGGAGGCGCGGCGGGGACCAGACCGAGGTCCAGGTCCCGATTGCTGCCGCTGGGTCCGCGCGGTTTGCCGGCAGACCTCGGCTCCCTGCCCGCGCAGCCTCGGCTCCGTCAGGCCCGGCCCCTCGCCCAGGCCCCGGCTCCACCAATCGCAGACTTCGCCCGCCGCCGCCGCACCTGCGAGGAGGGGCCCGCGCGCCGCCGCCGCCGCCGCCGCCGTCGCAGCGTCCCCGCCCTGCTCCGCCCCTACCGCGGCGCCCGGAGATCACCCGCCTCCGGCGCCTGGCTCCCCACAGGCGAGGAGCGGAAGCCGCTATCTGGAGGCGGACTCCGGCGCCACAGAGCCGGGGCAGCCGCGGCAACGGCGAGGTGCGGGGCAGGGGCGCCCGGCAGACCCCGCGACCCCGAGCGAGCGGGCGCCCGGAGCGGGCAGCCTCGCCGGGGGAGGCGGAGGCGGCCACGGCGGCCGCGCTCGGGCGCCCCTCGCGCAGCGCTCCATGCCCGTGTGGTGCTGCCGCTGCTCCCTGGCCGGTCATTTCAGGTGACTTCCTCGCCGAGGATGGGAGGGGAGCAGGCGGGGATGCAGCGCTCTCGAGCTCTTTGGCCTGGCCGGAGTCGGGACTGGGGTGGAGGGCGAGCGCCGGGACCGCAGCGTCCTACAGCCTCAGCCGTCCTGCTGGGCGTGGGGGTGGTGTGGGGTGCGGTGTGGCGGGGTCCTTGCTCCGGGGAGCCTTGCGCTGTTGTTCCCTTTTCTCGCGCTGGACCGCGCGGGTCACGGGACTGCGGGACTGGCTAGGCCCTGGCTGAGTCGGTTACGGCGAGCTGAGACTTCCCAGTAGTGCAAAGTTTTAGCGAAGGTTTCTACGAAGTGCCTACCTCCCTAAAAAAAATTATTTCTTAAAAAGTCTTCTAAATAATGTAATGAGTGGGAGGAAGGTAGGGAACTACATGTCAGTGTCATCTAGTTACAAATAGATTCTGCCTTGGTTAAGATGTTAGCCATGGTAAGTCGTGTGTGTTGTAGAAATTTAAAGAATGAGGCGATTTTACACTCACCTTATGGAGAAAGTTTTTAGGGATGATAAAAGATAATACGTTTCTAAAATAAAAGTATGTTTTCTAGATCTAGCACATTTGGTCAACACCTCAGTCATTGGTGGAAAGACCAGACATTAGAAACTGATTTTAACCCTGGGGTGAAGAATTGTTAAGCTTAGGGAATACCGTAGTACCTTGCTTTACATATACTGATGTTCCAGAATAATTCTATGTAAGACTTCTTTCCTGGCAAAATATGAAATTCTGATCAAGCGTTCCTAAATTACGGGTTTTCTAGATAGAATTTAGGTAACACATGAACTTAGATGGAAAGAAAGGTATATCATTTCTCTAAATTTTAAAAACTAATATTCAGTTACAAATATAAGCAACAAATCACAGTAGTATGTGACTGTCATCAGTAGAGATCATAAATATGTTTATATCACATTGCAGTTGTAAATACAGAAATGCTGTGTATACTTATTCAAAATTATAGTAACACATTACTGAATTTATTGAATGCAGTGGAGAAGCACATGTACATACATATCACGTTTACTTTTTATGATTGTTTTAATAGAATTGGTTTTCTTGTAAATCCTGTGTATATTTAAGAACAGTATTCAGAGAAGCGGTCAAGAAGCGTCATCCTGTAGTAAAAAAGATGTAAGGCACAGAGAAAGTTCGGAACTTCTTTTGTAATAGTGATAATCCAAGCTTGTCTAACCTCTCAGTGAGTTTAGAATGAGTCTTTTAAGTTGTGGATATTAAGGAAAAATAGTTTCATATAATAAACTGCTTGATTTTAACTTTTAGGTGAATTTGTTGACTACTAAGACAGCGGTTTGAGAGTATCAGATTCTCTATGGAAAGTTTTAGGAAATAGGTTCCCCTAGTGAAACTTGTTAAACTAAATAAAGCCCATGAGAAACTAGCATGCGTTTCAGAAAAATATTGAAAGCTATTTGACACCCTTTGATATACAGTGTAGAATTCATATTGTTTTGACTAACTCTGGGTGGTGAATACCATTTGCTTCCTGCTGTGCACAGAAATTTGGAGTAGGGAGTGAAAACCAAGTATTTGCTATGTTTTGGTCTTGAGGGACAGAAAGGAAAACAAGCTAGCTGCCAAAGATAAACATTATGATTAATAAACCACACTTTTTATTGCAAAAACAGTTCTGTTGTGTCTAAAGTTTTGTTTTTCTTTTTAATTGTTTACCAGCCCCTTCAGGAATATGTTTCTGATTTACCAATGCTATTTCTTGAGCAGTTTCAAGTCAGGAGTTCAGGTCAGCATGGCCAACATGGTAGAAATCCCGTCTCTACTAAAAACACAAAAATTAGCTGGGCATGGCGGTGTGTGCCTGTAATCCCAGCTACTCGGGAGGTTGGGGCAGGAGAATAGCTTGAACCCAGAAGACAGGTTGCAGTGAGCTGAGATCGTACCACTGCACCCCAACTGGGTGACAGAGTGAGACTCTGTCTCAAAAAAAAAAAAAAATACAGATTATAAAACAGATTGTGGCATCTGTATTGTCTAACATCTGAATGGATAAGTAGTGAGAGAACTGTCCTAATTTTCCAACGGAAAAATCTTCTTTTGTGTTCTGGAAGATGAAGAGTGTGACTGACTTCATTTGTGGCTTTAGAACCTTCTTTCCATGTGGTAGTATACATTTGATAAGTTTTAGGATCATGGTTCCAAAGACTATAAAAATTCAGTTAGTAAAACATTTCATTTTAGTTTGGATGATCATTTAAACACGTGCTTCTGCTATAGTATGGGAAAAGTCTTTTTGTTGTCCAGATACTATGTCTACACTCTCCTTTGAAATGTTCTCTGAAACTTTGTGCTGTGATGTTTCAAAAACAAAAAATGGAAGGCCTCTAAAAGCATCTTAAATGTCAAATAGGCTTTTAACTTGCTTCCTAACAATAGAATAACTAATTTTGCATGTAAAGTGCTGTTCTTTAGTAGTTGCTAAATGTAATTGTGCATATTTTCCAATTTTAATTTGTGTCTCAAAGAAAAAGTGGATTTTTATTACTCAAAATAAGTTCTTGTTCTAAATAGAATATCAAATTGGAAATCTAGAGATTAACACTGTTCATAGACTTGTGATATACTGTGCATGTACTATAAAACATGTACAGCAATACTGAGTTTACAACTTAAGCTCTGAATTTTTTAGAAAGAATAATTATTAAAAGTCTTGTTTAATTAATGTTTTTTGTAAAACCAGTGAATCACACTTTCTGTTTTTTGTTTCCTTGTTTTTCTTTGTGTTAAACCACTATCAAATAGTAGGCAGGTTTACTACAAATAGTTTATCACACAGTTTATACCAGTGGCTCCTGAAAAATCAGAGCAAATTACCTATACTGTGTAAATTTAGATAAACTAATGTGTAGGAAATTTGAATAAACTAAACTTTGGCTCTTCATTGCTTGAGGGCTGCACACGCAAAAAACTACTAGACCTAATATATAAATGCAGCGATATTGCAGGATGCAAAATCAACATACAAAAGTGAATTGTATTTCTATACATTAACATTGAACAATCTGAAAATTAACAAAGGAATTTCATTTATATAATAGCATCAAAAAAATGAAATACTTAAGAATAAATTTAATAAAAAATGCAATACTTGTACACTGAAAACTACAAAATGTTGAGAGAAATTCCATGCCTTTGCTATTGTGAATAGTGCTGCAGTGAATGTACACATGCATGTGTCTGTATAATAGAATGATTTATATTCCTTTGGGTATATATCCAGTAATGGGATTTCTGGGTGGAATGGTATTTCTGTCTTTAGGTCTTTGAGGAATCACCACACTGTCTTCCACAATGGCTGAACTAATACACTTCCCCCCAACATATAAGCATTCCCTTTTCTCTGTAACCTTGTCAGCATTTGTTATTTTTTGACTTTTTAATAGCCATTTTGACTGGTGTTAGATGGTGTCTCATTGTGGTTTTGATTTGCGTTTCTCTAATGAGTGATGTTGAAATTTTTTTCGTGATTGTTGGCTGCAGGTATGTCTTCTTTTGAGAAGTGTCTGTTCATGTCCTTTGCCCACTTTTTTATGGGGTTGTTTTTTCTTGTACATTTAAATTCCTTATAGATGCTGGATATTAGACCTTTGTTGGATGCGTAGTTTGCAAACATTTTCTCCCATTCTGTTGGTTGTCTGTTTACTCTGTTGGTAGTTTCTTTTGCCGTGCAGAAGCTCTTTAGGTTAATTAGATGCCATTTGTCAATTTTTTTTTGCTTTTGTTGCAATTGCCTTTGGCGTCTTCCTCATGAAACTTTGCTTGTGCCTGTGTCCTGAATGGTATTGCCTAGGTTGTCTTCCAGGGTTTAGACAGTTTGGGGTTTTATATTTGAGTCTTAAATCCATCTAGGGTTACTTTTTGTATGTGGTATAAGGAAGGTATCTAGTTTAGATCTTCTGCATATGGCTAACTAGTTATCCCAACACTATGTATTGAACAGGGAATCCTTTCCCCATTGCTTATTTTTGTCATGTTTGTCAAAGATCAGATAGTTACAGGTGTGTGGTCTTATTTCTGGGTTTTCTCTTCCATTGGTCTATGTGTCTGTTTTTGTACCAGTACCATGCTGTTTTGGTTACTGTAGCCCTTTAGGATAGTCTGAAGTCAGGTAAGGTGATGCTTCCCGCTTTGTTCTTTTCACTTAGGATTGCCTTGGCTATTTAAGTTCTTTTTTGGTTTCATATGAATTTTAAAATAGTTTTTTCTAGTTCTTTGAAGAATGTCATTGGGAGTTTAATGGGAATAGCAATGTATCTATAAATTGCTTTGGGCAGTTTGTATGAATTTGTATGGCCATTTTAATGATACTGATTCTTCCTACCCATGAATATGGCATGTTTTCCCATTCGTGTTAGCTCTGATTTCTTTGAGCAGTGATTTGTGTCATCTCTGATTTCTTTGAGCAGTGGTTTGGAGGTTTCTGATCAAACTGACTTTGATCAGAAGCCTCCAAAGGTACAGGAGAACCTAACCTTTGCACATACTTTGGAGAAATATCAGAGACAGAGCAGAATATAAAACATGTGAAATGCAGTTGCCAAGAGGTGGAAGCAGGCACAGGCAAGACAGCTGATGCATCTGGATCTGATCAGAGGCAGTAGTTGGAATGAATCAGAAATCGATGGATTGAGCATATAAAACTTCCTCCCAAGGGTAGGCTTGCACTGTGAGAAGGGTTTTCCCCTAGTAGCCATGTCTGATTGGTGTCTGTTTTGGTCAAAAGAGGCTATGTAAGAGGAAACCAAATATTTGGGGTACAGGTCAAGAAAGCTCTCAGTGTGTCCTGAGTAAGTCTGCCCTATCCTAGGGTAGATTGGGAACTCTGAAGTTTATAGGGAAGTAGAAATTCCTGTCTCTGCCTGATTCTTTTCTTTGTGTCAACCTCCTCTGGGATCAGTGAGTTCAATCCTGTGAAATAACTGATCCATCCCATGCTTGTTTATCATTTGAGAGTAGTAATAAACACACCCACTAGTAGGTACTTAATTTAATACTTCCAGACATTGTGGTTGTTGCTGACTGTATGAAGATAAAATTAAGGGATTCTATTCTAAAGTAACTGTAGTATAATGCAGAACATTAGCTGTTCAGGAGATACTCCATGTATCGCATGAAAATGTGAGAATGCTAAAACTAATTTCTAGAGAGCCAATTGAGAAAGAAAAATTGGAAAATAACATTAAGATATAATTTTAATATATTTTTGAAATATATTTAATATATTTTTGGTAACATAGCGAGATCCTGTCTCTACCAAAAAATATTTTTAAAATTAGCCAAGTGTGGTGGCACACCTGTAGCCCCAGCTACTCTGGAGGCTGAAGGAAGAGGATCACATGAGCCCAGGAGGTGGAGGCTGCAGTGAGCCATGCTTGCGCCATTGCACTCCAGCCTGGGTGACAGAGCAAGACCTTGTTTCAAAAAATATATATATATATATACACACACACACACACATAGTATATATATATAGTATATATGTAATACTTTTCTGAGTAAAAATGTATACACCTAATTTCTTATACCAAAATGCACAATTTATAATGTATAAATACCATAACTTTTTCTTAAAATGTGTATGACTATATATTGTCTTTAATGCACTCACCTTTTAAAAAGAAAAATGTAGAGGAGAAACTAGCCCTTTCTAGACTAGTTTCAGAGAATTATGAACTCCCCAACACAATGCTGTCTTTGATCTTGAGAGAGGTGCTTATTTCATAGGGACTTGACTACAAGATACTTGTGAGAGAAAAGCAGCTATTAATATTTGGAATTTTTGAGAAAAGCAGCTATTAATATTGGGGATATGTGGCGTTCAAGTTGGTATAGGTTGACATGTAGCGAAGCTATTAATTTGAAAGCATTAGTCGGAAGGATTTTCTTTCTTTTATGAAACGATTAAAATATTTTATGTCAAAATCAACTCAGAGTAGAGATTGATTTTTGTAAAGGCTATATTGACTATATCTCTTTCTATTCCCTTTTTTTAAAAAAGAAACTATAGTGACACTGAAACTGAAGGAGAGATTTTTAATTCCTTAGTGCAATACTTTGGTGATAATTTGGGGCGAAAAGTTAAAGCGATGCCATTAGTTGAAGAAACTTCTTTACTGGAAGATTCATCAGTGACTTTTCCTGTGGTAATAATAGGTAAGTTATTGTATTTTATCTTTTAGAATTACATTTATGACCCTTAATACTTTTATAAATCTACAGTTAGTACAAGTTCTTAAGATTTTATTGAAAAGTGTTCTTAGGTGGTTTGATATGCTAAAAAACTAATAACCAAATCTTTGGAGAGTAATTGGTTTATCTGATTTTAGCATCTGTGTTAAAATGCAGTGTCTTTTTACTGAAGAACTGATATTACTACATTATTTTAAAATACCTCCTACATTTGTATTAATTATATGACAGTGTCATGGTGATGTGATAATATTATTAGAGCTCTGAAGAGTGTTCTATGTATATTATTGGATAATACCTTACAACTTTGTAGACTTCTGATGTTGGTAGGGCAGATACAGAGAGAGAAACTGACACAGGTATTGAGTAACTTGTGCAAGTTAGTAACTGGTGCTCAATTAGCAATGACATTATAGTACTCTAAGGTGATGTTTATAATTACTTTAACCACAACATTACTATTTTATATCCTTTGTGTCACCTCAACAGATAGGCATATAAGATATTAAAAATTTAACTATTAATACAACCTAGTTCAGATTTAGAAACTTTTATAATTTAGTTTTATTGCATGCATTTAATTACTTGTTATGTATATTTTTCATCTAATATACAAACGCGAGGAATTCAGACAAGGAATATAGGGTGAAGCTAACTAAGACAAAGGAGAGAGTTAAGGAATATAGGTGGCTTGGTGGCTTATGACTTCCTATGTTTCTTTGATAGTTTGTTTCAAAGTTAGTAGGAAGGGGAGAAAATTCATGTCTTCTGGCTTGTGGGAGATACTGTAAAGGAAGGAAAAGAGGAGAGCAAGATTGTTCGTCTATACTAGGTTCTATACTAGATTCTCCTCTACAGTATATGATAGAGATGACAGTTTTTGTAATAGTTCTCAACCAAGAGATATCAAGGACCATAACGTTATGTTTCATTTTCCCCCTTACGTCTAACCTTGGTTTTCTGTCCTGAATGAATGGTGGAGGAACCCTGTCTTCTTGTGTGGCTAGGCTGTGGGAAGCTCAGAAAAGAAAAACTTAACCTTCATTTGCACCTGCCCACTCCACTCCCCACAAAACAGCCTATCCCCGTTTTGCCTCAGCTAGCTGTGAGTAGCTTAACCTCGTGTGTATTTATATAGTGTCATTACTATTGACAATGGCACCACCAGCCTGAGCATAAAGAGCTAATTAATATATGTTTTCTGTTGCTGCTGTAACAAATTACCACAAACCTAGTGGCTTTAAACAATGTGAGTGTGTTGTTCTACTGTTCTGTGGGTCAGGAATTCAACATGGGTCTTCCTGGGCCAAAATCAAGGTGTTGGCAGGACTGTGTTGCTTTCTGGAGGCTCTAGGGAAGAAGGTTTCCTTTTCCTGGCTCCCTTCTGTAGCTTCAAAATCAGCAATGTTGTTTCTTAACCTTCTTTCATTGTCATGTCCCCCTTTCACCACAACTGAGAAAAGTTCTCTATTTTTAAGGACTCTTGTGATTAGATTGGGTCTACCTGGGTAATCTAGGTTACTCTCCATCTCAGGATCCTTAGTCGTATCTACAGATTCCTTTTGCTGTGTAGTAACATTTGCAGGTTCTGGGGGATAGGTCTGGGACATCTCTGGGCGCAGTGGATCAAGCCTGTAATCCCAGAGCTTTGGGAGGCCAAGGTGGGCTGGATCACCTGAGGACAGGAGTTTGAGTCCAGCCTGGCCAACATGGTGAAACGCTGTCTCTACTAAAAATATAAAAATTAGCCAGGTGTGGTGGCGGGCAACTGTAATCCCAGCTACTCGGGAGGCTGAGGCAGGAGAATTGCCTGAACTCAGGAGGTGGAGGTTACAGTGAGCCAATATCGTGAGAACTTGGGCGACAAGTGAAACTCTGTCTCAAAAAAAAAAAAAAGAGGGCTGGGCCTGGTGGTTCACACCTGTAATCCCCAGCATTTTGGGAGGCCGAGGTGGGCAGATCACAAGGTCAGGAGATTGAGACCATCCTGGCTAATAGGGTGAAACCTTGTCTCAACTAAAAATATAAAAAATTAGCTGGGTGTGGTGGCGGGCGCCTGTAGTCCCAGCTACTTGGGAGGCTGAGGCAGGAGAATGGTGTGAACCCGGGAGGCGGAGGTTGCAGTGAGCTGAGATTGCGCCACTGTATTCCAGCCTAGGCAACAGAGCGAGACTGCGTCTCAAAAAAAAAAAAAAAGATTAGTTCTAAATATTTTTTTATTTTTCTTTCAGTCTTTAAGGCTTCCTATTCTAGTATTATAAGTTGAAATCTTCCTCTGCTTTCTCTATTTCTAGTATTCTTATGGTTTTACTTTTCTTACATCTTTGAGTATATTTTATTTGGGGTAACATATTAGGCAAGGAACAGGATTTTTGCTTTGTGGCTAGCGATTCTCTCAGTTGGATTAAATTTTTAAAAGGCAGAGATAATAAAGAAGTGGCAATCCAGAATAAAGGAATTGTTAATTCATAAATGGAAGTAGTTCAAGTAATCCAGTTTGGTTTTAGTTAAAGCATATAAACATATAGGAAGGCGATATCAGCATTTAGGACTGGAAAGATGGTTGAGACTAGAATGTGTGTAATCACCTGCCGGTTTCTTGCCTGTTGCACAGCCAAAACCAGTTCACTGAGATCATGGCATTGTAGTAAAGAGTTTGACACAAGGCCAGCCCATATGAGAGAACTGCAGTTATTCAAATTAGTCTCCTTATAAAACTCCTGATTGGTCGGGTGCAATGGCTCATACCTGTAATCCCAGCACTTACGGAGGCCATGTTGGGTGGATCACGAGGTCAAGAGATCAAGACTGTCCTGGCCAACATGCTGAAACCCCGTCTCTACTAAAAATACAAAAATCAGCTGGGTGTGGTGGCACACGCCTCTAGTCTCAGCTACTTGGGAGGCTGAGGCAGGAGAATTGCTTGAACCCAGGAGGCAGAGGTTGCAGTGAGCTGAGATTGCACCACTGAACTCCAGCCTGGTGACAGAGCAAGACTCCATCTCAAAACAAAACAAAAAACAAAACAAAAAAAATGAAACAAAACTCCTGATTCCTCCTGATGGCTTGGAGGTTAGAATTTTTCAAGGATAGTTGGGTGAACAGGGGACTAGGAAATAGGGTGCTGCTGATTGGTTGGGGATGCCGTGCTAGGGTTTCAAAAATGATTCTCTAGTACTGAGTCCAACTCTGGGTGGGGAGCCACAGGACTGGTTCAGTTGAGTCTTGGGTCTGAGTCTTGAATCTTGGGAAGAGTAGAGTCAGACAGTCATCAGAAATGCAAAAGTCTGAAAAGACATTTCAAAAGGCCAACCTCAGGATCTACAATAGCGATTTTATCTGTAAGAGCAATTAGGGAAGTCACACATCTTGTGACCTCTGGCTACGTGACTCTTCAGCAGTACAGAATTATAGACACTCTGCCTGCATCTTAGCAGAATTCAGGCACCTCTCATAATCCTAACCTTGTGGCCTTTCATTAGTTTTAGAAAGGCAGTTTAATTTTGGGAAGGACTGTTACCATCCTTAAACTATAAATTCCTTCCTTGGTTAGCTTTGCCTATACCTAGGAATGAGTGAAGATAGCCAGCCTTTGAAACTAGAAGCAAGATGGAGTCCACCATGTTAGATTTCTCTCACTGTCATAGTCTTTGCAAAAGTTATTTCAAATGGAGAACACTGGATAGTCAGAAACAAACTATTAAGACCTTTAGAATGGAAGGGTAACATGATGAGGATTGTGTGTTACCAAAACTTATCTGAATGGAGTATGTGAAATGATTGGAAGTGGGTGAATCTCAGGGCAGAGAAACAGTAGGAGACTTGTCTTTTAGGTGAAAGTACAGGAATGAGAATAGCAAAGACAACTGACAGGATATGGGGGGCAAACTAGGTTTAGAACCAGAAACTGATTAACTTAGAAGTTTGCTAGTACCGTATTTTGAGATAGGATAGGGTTAGAAGGAGAGGGCACCTCAGTGAAGGGACTTTTGAGCTTGCTTTTGAGCACATTATGTTTAAGTTATTAGTGGGCCACTCTGTCAGGTAGAGTCAAGAAATAGAATGGAAATGTGGAATATATCCTTGGGAAATAGGTCAATTTAGAGAACTGATTTTGGATGTCAGTAGCATAGAGAGTTGAAGCCTTGAGTAGATGAGATTCCCAAAAGAAAATAAGAGAGAAGGCAAAGGTAAAAATCTCATGAAATATCTGGTTTTAAGAGATTAGAAAAGGAAGAATTGGTGAGGGAAAAGAGCCATTTTCAAAGTAAGAAAAAAGCCAAGGAACGAGAGTATTAAGATGCATGACCTACCCCTTTCCACCTTTTATTTTTAATAGGAAATGGACCCTCAGGAATATGCCTTTCTTATATGTTATCAGGCTACAGACCATATTTATCATCAGAAGCAATACACCCAAATACAATCTTAAATAGTAAATTAGAAGAAGCAAGACATCTTTCCATTGTTGATCAGGTATTATTTCTTACATGTCAATTAAAAAAATTTGTTTATGCTGAAACAAGACTAGTTTTTATTTATATAAGCTTTGTTTCTTAGTTGAAACCCTTTATTCTAAATAACACGTTGTATCATTTTTATTTTAGATTCGTAAATATATTCTGAGTTACTTCTGTTTATTTTCTTGAATTTATTAGAGCAGAGTTTTCTGAATTATTTCCTAGTGGAGATTTAGTAGGTGCTCTGTGGTCAGGTTTGGGAGTACTGCTTTTTATCATTGGAGCATCATGGTAGACATTAGAATATACTATCTGGGAAATGCTGGCTTTTTTCAAACTCTGTCTTCCTTTTGTTCATTCAGGACTTAGAATACTTGTCTGAGGGCCTTGAGGGCCGATCATCCAATCCAGTTGCAGTGCTTTTCGACACACTTCTTCATCCAGATGCTGACTTTGGGTATGATTATCCATCCGTTTTGCATTGGAAATTAGAGCAACATCATTATATCCCTCACTTAGTTCTTGGTAAAGGTCCACCTGGTGGAGCTTGGCATGTGAGTATATTTTTCAGCATTTTAGTGTGTGTGAATTATTTGTCTTGATAAGACCAAGTTGATTCTTAAGCATTATGATAATGTTATAAATGATGTTTATAACATTTTTATTTGAGAAGGATTTTAATGCTGTTCAGTTAGTTAAATATGGGTTTATTACTAGTAGCAGTAAATCAAGCCAAATTTTATTACCGGTACAGTCTTAGAATAAGCATGTCTCTATACTCTCTTACAAGAATTATGTAGAAGACATTTCAAGAATGTTTTGTTTAATAAATATATAAAACTCACTTATTCATTTTAGACTTTACAGAATCTCACGTAGTATTTCAAAGCAGTATCCATTATTTTCTCACATTTGCAGAATCTTAAGTGAAAAACGTAAAGGAGGTTGTATTAGTCTGCTTGTCTGCGATAACAAAATGCCATAGAATTGATGGCTTAAACAACAGACTTCGTTCTCACAGTTCTGGAGGCTGGAAGTCCCAAGATGAAGGTTCCAGCCAGTTCAGTTTCTCATAAAGGCCCTCTTCCTGGCTTTCAGATAGCTGCCTTCTCAGTGTGTCCTCACATAGCAGAGAGAGAGAGAAATTTTCTCTTCTTATGAAGCCAGTAATCCCATTCTGAGGGACCCACCCTCATGACCTCATCTAGCTCTAATTACCTCCCAAAGGCCCTGTCTCCAAAAGCATCACACTGGGGGTCAGGACCTCAACATAAGAATTTTGGGGGTAGATACAATTCAGTTCATAGCAGAGGTTAAACCAGAGAACCAGTGAATTAAAGATTCACTCAGTACATTTCATTAGTGGGCCAGTGAGTAATAATTGTTCATCCTTCCTGTGTTCTTAGCAGTTAACACTGTGTCTAGTGTGTAGTGAGTGTTCATTTGTTATACAAATTGATGTTAAGTAATTTAGTTTGCTATGTTATGAATTATGGACTTCATGGGAACTTTAATATATCACATACCAAATTTGTAGTAGAAACTTCAGTTGGCTATTCGTATATTAGTGCACTTTTGCACATCTGAAAAGTTGTTTATGTTTATAAAATGACTGTTTCAGGATATCGGGACATTCCTAGATTAAATATATCATGGGTTTCTTTTAAAATCTTTATTCTCTTTTTAATAATGAGTAGCAACTACTAAATTATTTGTTGCTTTTAGCTTAAGTTTTATGATGTTTACTTTTTAATATCAACTTTAAGCTTAATTTATTTACAGTAAGCTGCATCCATTTAGAATGTATAATTTGATGAGTTGTGACAAATGCCTGTAACTGTGAAACCACCAATACAAGATAAGAAAGAATTCTGTCATGCCCAAACCTTAAGTGTTTATATTTGCTGTTAATTAGTAGCATTCTTTAAAAAAAAAAAAAAAAAAAAGCCATAATGTATTTGGAGGTGGGGAGGGCATTTAGACTGCCTTCTCTGAATTCCTGAGGTTTTATTTTACTTACATTTTTCTGCTTTGAAGAATATGCAGGCAATAATTGATGTTTCATTTCTTTCACTTATGTATAAAAAAGTTAAAGTATGGATAAACCCTGATTACCAAAAACACATTTTGAGCCAGTGGTAAAAGTTAAAATATACCTAAAAGTTGCTGATTTTTTTCAGGCATGTATTCACTAGAATAGGGCTATAAGTAAGTAGTATTTCAGCTGTGTACCAGTTGTTAGTCATCACCTCTGTGAAGGTTATTGAAGGTCAAGACATAATTACTTGATCCTATCTGCATTCCATATCTTAATCTTACTGTGCTTGCCTGTAGTACTATTTATCTGTTTATGTGACCATCTTCCCTGCTATGGTTTATGTACATCCTAATTAACCTGAGTCATGGCTTAAGATGTAAGCTTCTTGAGTCATCACCCCTCTCTCCTACTTATCTTCATATAGTTCTCTGTTTCTCTTGTGATCTAGTTTCTCATCACTCTTCTCTCTTCCAAACTTTCTGTGGCCCCTTGAACCAATTTAGTGGTAAACAACTTGTTTGCTTTGCCATATCTTTAACCATTCAGTCAGATGCTTCTTCTGCTCTCTTTCTTGAAAGCTTGCTATTTCCTAAAGGTACCATTCCCACTGCAGCCCTCTGAAGTGGAGCCTATTCATTCTCCCATAGCCCCATGTCCTATCAGGTTGGCTAATAAGGTTGGTCTTCTCTTCACACCCCTATGCACTTGTGTAAAAAGCCCTGTTCCATTGAACAGGTCATGCCATTTTCTAGCTTTTCTACCATTCCAGACTGTCTCCAGACTGTGTCCATTTCGGACTTTTTTACCATTCCAGACTGTCTCTAGTTACTGAACCTGTGGCACCTAATTCATGGTCTTCCATTATATCCCAAGTTTTATTATCACCTTGAATAATTTTACCTCTACAAACATGACACAGAACCAAGATCTTAACCTTTTAGTTTCTTGGTCTCCTCATTCTCGACGATGTTGTATTCTTCATTGGCTACTGACTCCAGTGGCTCCATTGTAGATCTTACCTCTCGTAACTACTCAACTTGTAAAAACCTAAATTCTCAAATGTCTTCCTTTCTGATCACAGTTTCCTGTTCTTCAAGCTTATCACCCAGTTATGCACACTATACATAATCTTTGAATGCAGAGCATGCTCCTGGCCGTGATCTTCATATTACTTATCCAGCCCAGCTTCTATAGTCCATTGAGTTAACTATTCTCTTTAATTCCCTTAACCCATTGTCCTTCTATCACATGGGTTTGTCAGATAGGCAGTTCATCTAACTATCCACTTTATCTTTTCTTGAGCAGTCAGACCCCCAGAAAAAAATATATATATACACAACTGTGAAAATATTCTCTACTCTCAGTTGGGGCCAAAACATTACTATAAGCTTTGATATTTCCTTCTTTTCAAACCTTTATCTCTTTTTTCTCTTTCATGCTCAGATAGAAGTGCTCTTGGTTCTTATTTTACAGAGAAAATGTAATCCATTAGGATTGAACTTCCACAGTTTCACGCACAAACCTAAAACTTACACATTAATGCTAATTCTTTTTTTTTATCCCGTTATAACGGAAGAGATATTACTACTATCTAAGGCTCACCTTCCAGCTACATTGTGGATCCCTATCTTCCCAAGAACATTATTTATTTGATTTTCCCCATTTCTTTTATAGCTTCAATTTATCCGCCAGCTTCTATTGGTCAGTATGTAAACATGCTGAAATTATTTCCATCTTTAAAAAAATTTTAGGTGCCAGCTGATCCTCATCCTTTGGTTTCTAACTAACTTCCTGAAAGAGTTGCCTATACATCCTCCTCCCTGCTTTGCCTTCTGCTCCTTAGCTTACTCATTCTACCTTCTGCCACTGGTTTTCCTTTGGAACTATTTTTTCTGAAAGTCAGTAACTTCCTTTTTTGCTTAATTTGATGACGAGTCTCTAAATTTATCTTTTCTGACCTTTGCAGCTTTTGACAGTGTTAATATCTTTCTTAGATTCTCTGAATCTTCAGTCTCCTTGTTTTTCTTCCTGTTTGGTCACTCCTTTTCTGATACCGTTGTGGATTCTTGTCTTTTTTGTTGGTGTTTTTGAGACAGCGTCTCACTCTGTCACGCAGGGTGGAGTATAGTGGTACAGTCATAGCTCACTGCAGCCTTGGACCCCTGAGCTCAAATGACCCTCCTGCCTTAGCCTTCCAGTGCTGGGATTGCAGGCATGTGCCACCACACCCAGCTGACTCTTATTCTTTAACAATGTGCTTCTGTAGACCTTATCCCAAGCCTGGGTCTTTTCTTCATGCTCTTCATTCTCCCTGGGTTATCTTACCTATTTCAGTGGCTTGCATATTGATGTTAATTGATTCCCAAATCAGAATTCCCAAAATCAAAACCAGCCCAGATTGCTGTTTCTCATATATTCCCTTGATTATTCTGCAGGTGTCCTGAGACTTAATGTGCCTAAAGCTAACTATCTTTATCATCAAGTTCCTTCAATTTCCTTGTCATTAAATGACATTCTTATGTAGTTACTCAAGCCAGGAACCTGAGAGTCTTCCTTGATTCTCTTTCTTCAACTCTCATTTCAAATTAATCACCAAATCTTTTTCATTTCTGATTTTTGGGTCCATCTATTTCGTTGCTAATATTGGTCACCACTGTCTTTCACCAGAATTACTGCAAACCCTTTCTAAATAGTTTTCTTACTCATTTTGTCTCCTCCAATCCATTATCCATACCAAAGCCAGACTCATCCTTCTAAATTACCTGAGATGTTACACCAATGCATAAAACTCTTCAGTTGCTCTCCATTCATCTAATATCTAGTATGTAGACTTTGTAATGTATCTCACCATAGTCCGATCTAGCCCTTACTTAGGTTTCTTACCATATTCCTCTTTTTATCTCTGACATTCTGTTCTCTAGCATGCTTTTGTTGGGGAGTCCAAGTTCATTCTCAGACTTGAAGATTCAGTAGGATTCACAGGACTCAGTAAAGATGGTGTACTTGTGGTTAAATTTTACTACAGTGAAAGGATACAGATAACAATCAGCAATGGGAAAAGTCTCATGGGGCAGAGTCCAAGTGTAAGTTTCTAGATACCCAATCATAGTAAAGTCACAGGTGTGGTGTCTAGGGATGTTTTCTGTGGGGTCAGTCATATAGGCCAGCAGCTCCCATGTGACTTACTTCTGCCTCCCAGAGCAAAAACTGATATTCACATAAATCACATTGTTACGATAAACTGTCAGGGTTACATTGGTATAGCATCGCCAAGGCCTTAGGCATGCAAAACCCATGCTCATCAGGTAGAGTATTCAAGGGCTCAGAAGTTATTTCTGAGAAGGTGGCAGCCAAGCTTGGTCCTGAAGACAGGCCGTTCTCGGTAATGTGAAAGGTTGGAACAACGCAGGCCTGCTGAGTTAATCTTATCAGGCACAAGGCTGAATTTCTTTTGTCTTCTTGAAGGACATTCATATTCGCTGTCTTTATTAAGCTGCCGCGTGAATTTTTATTTGGCCTTGAATGTTTTCCCTTTCTATTGGTACACTCCTCAGCCCATTTGTGTCCTTGAAGAACCAGATGCTTTCTGTATGCTCCTACAGTACTTCTATTTAGTTTGCATCCTTTAATACTACAGTCTCCATGACAGCTTGTCATGGCATATAGGTTACATGGGGAAGAAAGAAAGGTAGGAGAAAAGAGATCAAAGCACTAGGGCTCTCAACCAACTGGAAGAATTTGTGCAGTGGGAATAATGTTAAGAAATTGTTGTCAGAAAGTGAAATAGTGGTTTTTTAAGGTTTTAGAGTTACAGGTGACACTCTCAGGTTCCAAATAATCTCCTATAGATAACACATTCTTAACAGCTCCTTTTATGATGATTCCAGGTTCTGAACCTGGTATCAGGGCTAGCCTCCCTCAAAGCAGGGTGGCAGCTTGCTGCATTCTCTTTCTTGGGTGATTTGTATACAGTCACAAATGATGCTTCACAGGGCCTAGCACATAGTAAGTACTCTGTGAATGTCAGTCAGTTATAATAATAATAGTATGTCCTGTTTTCAAACTGGGTGTTATAGAAGCAGGGCAAGAAGTTAGGAGAAAAGAAGCTATTGCCTAAAAGAGTTGATTGAAAGAGATCGTAAAGGTCAAGATATAATAGATAATTGGCCTTTGGGCTTTTCTTGCTTTGTATTGAACAAAGCAGAAATAAGTAGGTCAAAGGAGCTTGATGGCAAGCAGTGCCTTAGCAGTGGGTATGTTTCTCAGGCATCCACTGCCTATTTCTGTATCTTTAAGAAGAGATGCTGCTGTATCCACATCAGCCTAGATTTTAGAATTATAATTGATGGAGGGGGCAAAAGCTTTGTTGCTAATTTTTAAAAAAAGTTAATATTAAAATGAAAAGCCATCTAAAATTTTGGAACTTAATGAACATTTTTCCTTTTGTTCAAAAAGTGAATATAGTGAATTTTTGTTTCCCTGACATAATATTGTACATCTGAATTATGTTGATCATAGACCAAAGTTATCAACATTGTGTAGGCATTGGGTAATATTGTAAATCTGTTTTCTAAATGTGTAACTATATGAAAGAAGGTTGTTGGGATAATATCAAATGATGAAGGCATATGAAAGTTTATTGGAGTAATGTTTTTGAGGTAAGTTATCCAACCATTTAGGACTGTGGGAGCGTACCTTATCCAGAGTCATAATTATTGTAAATGAGATGGATTTGGTTTAAAAATAGACAAACAAACAACAACAACAAAAATGTTACTTCTTGTTTTTTGATTGTACTTTTTTTTCCCCTTTAACTCTAATAGAATATGGAAGGCTCCATGTTGACAATCAGCTTTGGAAGTTGGATGGAGCTACCTGGACTTAAATTTAAGGACTGGGTATCAAGTAAACGAAGGTAAAGATTAAACTGTATTAAAATTCTTTGGTGTACATTGAAAAAGAGAATGTGGAAAAATTTCAAAATATTTGTGATTTTGTCGTGGCTGAAGAATATAAATGTACATGTCTTTCAAATAAAAATGTGTCCTTGAAGCAGTGATTATAATATGCTAGTTTTCATTTAGAGATGTTATAAAACTAAGCACAGAGGTAAGGGATTATTGCAGATTGGTTTCCTGTGACTTTTTGTTAATCATGGATTTATCTACTCTTGTTAAATCACTCTCTGTTTAGTTACTTTCTCATCCATCCATATATTATTTTTCATACTTTATTTTTATGAGTTGATATATAACTTTATGCATATTTCTTATATGAATACCTAAACTCTGCATACCTAAAGTGTTTGACTTTTAGGGTAAAGACTGTATATTGTATGATTGATAATTTAAAATTATGGATAAACTAGAATCTGGCTTATGGATAGCTAATTGGGTATGAAGGGACATATTTAAAAAAAAAAAAGTATAAGAGTAGAACTGAGGGCCTGGCACAGTGGCAGCATTTTGGGAGGCTGAGGTGGGAGGATCACCTGAGGTCAGTTCGAGACCAGCCTAACCAACATGGTGAAACCCCGTCTCTACTAAAAACACAAAATTAGCGGGGCGTGGTGGCACATGCCTGTAATCCCAGCTACTCAGGAGGCTAAGGCAGGAGAACTGCTTGAATCCGGGAGGCAGAAGTTGCAGTGAGCTGAAATCACGCCACTGCACTCCAGCCTGAGCAACAGAGCAAGACTCTGTCTCAAATTAAAAAAAAAGTAGAACTGAGAAGAAATCTCATCTTGGAAAATTATAAATTTATTTATTTTAAGGGAAAGATCCCAAAATTTAAAAAGAAATATGAAAATCCTATCAATCATTTTCAAGGATAGTAAATATTAGAGAAGAATTACTAATACAGAGAATCTACTCTAATTTGACTACTCACAAAAACAATAAGTGAAGCAAGAAGTCACGTAACCTTTGTTAGAACAGGGATGTAACATTTGAGTACTTCAATTCCTGCTAGATAACAACCATGTTAATTCATAGAAATTTTCCTTAATTTGAGGAAATTCAGAGAGAGCAAATTTATATCATCGTGGGTAATTGAGATTAAACCTTTCAAAAAATTCATTTTAGATTTTTCAAAAGAATTGTATATGGGTTTGAAACTTGAAGTAAAATTAGGCAGGTTGTACAGTTCTTGATCTTCGTAAGTTGGCAAGTGAAATTGCTTAACACATTCTTCACTTTGTAAAAGGGTAAGAAAGAGAAAGTTTTATGATTTATGTACCAGAAGCATTTACTTTTCTAAATTATGAATATTGTGTTGAAGTAATATGTGCAGATGAATTTTGTGATAAATTTAGGTTTAGTTGCTGCCTTTGCATAGTGTTGAGAGAAGACTCGTAGGTCTCTAGAGATTGGTGGAGTTTGAGTTCTGACTCTGTGACTTCTAGTGTTGTGATCCTGAACAAATAAACTAGTCAGTTTTCCATTCTGTAAAATGGAGATGATAATACAGCCATGTATTGCTTAATGATGGTGATACGTTCTGAGAATTGAGTCATTAGGTGATTTCATTGGGCAAACATCATAAAGTGTACTTACACAAACCTCCATGGTATAGCCTGCTATACACTTAGGCTATAGGATATATCCTGTTGCTCCTAGGCTACAACCCAGTACAGCATGTTGCTGTACTGAATACTGTAGGCAGTTGTAACACAATTGTGTTTTTGTATCTAAATATAGAAAAAGTACAGCAAAAATATGATATAAAAGATTAAAAATGGTATACTTGTATGAGGTGCCATACCAAAAATGGTATACCTGTATAAGGGCACTTACCATGAATGGAGCTTGGAGGGCCGGAAGTTGCTTTGGGTGAGTCAGTCAGTGGTGAGTGAATGTGAAGGCCTAGCACATTACTGTACACTAAGGTACACTTTATAAACACTGTACACTTAGGGTACACTGAATTTATTTTTAAAAAAGTAATTGTACCACAACTTTAAGATGGCTATGATGTCACCAAGCTGTAGGAGTTTTTCAGCTCCTTTATAATCCTTTATGGGACCATTGTTGTGTATGCTGTCCTTTGTTGATTGAATTATGTGACACATGACTGAAGAAGTAAAAATCGAAAGTTAATACTAAATCTTAATTATAATTATTAAATTTTAAAAGAAAAATTTTTGCAAACTTCCCATTACAAGTTACAAACAGTCCCTGATTAATCATGGTTTGACTTAAGGTTTTTAGACTTTAAGGTGGTACCAAAGTGATGTGCATTTTATACAAACTATACTTTGGGTACCAATACAGCTATTTTGTTTTTCACTTTCAGTATAGAATTCAGTAAGTCACATGAGATATTCAACACTTTATTATAAAATAGGCCTATTGTTAGATGATTTTGCCCAACTGTAGGCTAGTGTAAGTGCTCTGAGCACATTTAAGGCAAGCTAGGCTAAGCTTTGATGTTCAGTAAGCTAGTTATTAAATGCATTTTTGACTTAAAATATTTTCAGCTTACATGATTGGTCTTTCAGGATAAACCCCATTGTAAATTGAGGAGCATCCACATCATGAATTATGTCAAGTAATTTGTTTCTTATCTCTGATTGGGGCAGGGGATTTTGCTTGTTGCTTTGAACTTTGGAAAATGACATATAGACTAATGCAAGTTTTTCATAAAGAACAGTTATGTTTTAGCTCTGCTTATGAGTAGGAAAACACATAGAGTGAAATGTCATCTATTATTTACCTAGATGTAAGATGACTTTGTTTAGCAAAAGACAGATCTGAATTATTTTCAGTTATTAGGAAAACAGCAGTGTATTAAAATTCATTTCAAGATGGTATATTTAATTTTAAGAAGCATAGATATTACAGTTAGACCTGCTCAGTGATTGTCATGAAAATAATTCAGTTGATAGTTATAGATTATAATTGTGAGATAAAGTAGTCCAATTTTCAAATATCCACATTTTAATACCTTCATTTAATGAAAGTTTATCAAGCAGTGTGTTTGAACAGACACTATTCATGGTATTGGGGAAACAAATGCATTAAATATAGTCTCTGCTCTCATGGAACTACTTCTTTTACTAAAAGTAATTCATGAAGATTTTTTACTAAAAATAGAATTTTTTTTTTTTTTTTTTTTTAAGTGTTAGGATAATGTATAGCTAAGACAGTCCAGCGGAATTAAAAAACTATAAAAGCTTACTAGGTAGATAATAATCATCTAGGTAGATAATAATCATGTAAACTGAAAGTAGTATCCTTATAGGATATTTTTCCTTTTCCTTTTTTAGGAACCTAAAAGGGGATCGAGTTATGCCAGAGGAAATAGCTCGCTACTATAAACATTATGTAAAAGTCATGGGTCTTCAGAAGAATTTCAGAGAGAATACTTACATAACTTCCGTATCAAGACTCTACAGAGATCAAGATGATGATGATAGTCAAGACAGAGATATTTCAACAAAGATAGAGAAGTCAAACTTTATCAAGAGAAACTGGGAAATTAGGGGTTATCAGCGAATAGCTGATGGTTCTCATGTTCCCTTCTGCCTCTTTGCTGAGAATGTAGCACTGGCAACTGGAACGTTGGATTCTCCTGCCCATCTGGAAATTGAAGGGGAAGATTTTCCTTTTGTGTTTCATTCAATGCCTGAATTTGGAGCTGCTATAAACAAAGGAAAGTTGCGTGGCAAAGTGGATCCAGTGTTAATTGTAGGTTCTGGGCTTACTGCTGCTGATGCAGTACTGTGTGCTTACAATAGTAATATCCCCGTGATTCATGTGTTTCGCAGACGAGTAACTGATCCAAGCTTAATTTTCAAACAGCTTCCCAAAAAGCTGTATCCTGAATATCATAAAGTTTATCATATGATGTGTACTCAGTCATACTCTGTAGACTCAAGTCTTTTATCTGATTATACCAGCTTTCCTGAGCACCATGTGCTTTCCTTTAAGTCGGACATGAAATGTGTTCTCCAAAGCATTTCTGGATTGAAGAAAATATTTAAGCTGTCTGCAGCAGTAGTATTGATAGGTTCTCATCCTAATCTGTCTTTTCTGAAGGATCAAGGGTGTTACCTAGGCCATAAGTCAAGCCAACCAATCACATGTAAGGGTAATCCTGTGGAAATAGATACATTCACCTATGAGTGTATAAAAGAAGCCAACCTTTTTGCATTGGGTCCTTTGGTTGGAGACAATTTTGTTCGATTTTTAAAGGGAGGGGCACTGGGTGTTACACGCTGTTTAGCTACAAGACAGAAGAAAAAGCAGCATTTGTTTGTTGAAAGAGGAGGAGGAGATGGGATAGCTTAAAGCAAGTTTACAAGTAATTAAAATGGACAGTTTGCTGTTAAAGATTTTTAATAGTGGTTTTGCAGTGTGCTGGCTTGAATTTTCTGGACTTAACTGAAGGAGAGCCTCAAACTATAGTAACTTCATTTTTAAAAGTTACTAGAATTTGGTATCTTGATTTATATTGTAATGTTTCAAAGGTGTCAGTGTCAGACAAATAGAAACACTGCCAACTTGGTGTATCTTAAGCTTTCACTTAACTAAAACATTCTTTTCTTCCAAAACTTACTTTTCGTGATCGTTTTTGGTTATTTATTATACTCGATTCCAAAATAGTACAGCCTTGAATCTATAAAACTGTGCAGTCATTATGCCAGAAATTATCTTAAATATATAATGGGCCACCTTGCTGTTCAAAGGGTGGTGCAAGGTCCTGCAGCATCATCTTCATCTGTAGCTTGTTAGAAATGGGCCCTACAGCTTACTTCCTGCATTTTAACAAGATCCCCAAGGGATATGTATGCTCATAAAAATTTGAGACACACTGTGTGTTAAATGAAAATGATACAAGGTATGTATACTGGGGGTGGGGTGAGGGTAGGAGGCATTTACAACTCAGATTTTATTTATTTTGAAATTATCAATTGTATAAATCTAATTTATTACCAAATAGGGTCTTTTAAAAAATATTTTTATTGTTGAAACCTTGACAGGTAGTTCATATTCTAATAATTTCAACAGTCCAATAATGTGTTATACACTTTGACATCCAAGAACTCACCAAGATATTTTTCAGAGATTTATTCTAGATTTAACTATCATAGCATTTAACGAGTCTGATTTGTAGTTCAATAAATTGTGGGTTGAATTACTTATCCCTGTGTGAACACTGAATTACTTTCTGTCACTGAAACTAAGGTATTTGGGTGTGGTAAGTACTTCTAAAATTGTTATACTGTTTGGGCACTGTCTGAATTATTAAAGGTTAAAATAAAAATAAAGTCAACATTTTTCTTTTCCATTCCAAAGGTGTACTTAGAGATCTATAATAGTATTCATTGGAGATGACACAGCAGCTCATATCATGGTTTATTGGATTTATGTGTTCTAATTATCTTTATATAAGTGTGTTTACTGTCTGTGTTTTCACACAAACCGCTAGAATTTTTAATGTTAAGACAAAAACATCTTCTGAAGTTCTCCATTGCAAATTGAATTTTTCAGTCATTTTCTCTCTTTTTTATTTTTTGGTACAATTACTTCATCTGGAATGTCTTCGTTGAACTTCTCGTTATTCTGTTTTTCTTAGAATTAAAAGTGGATTACGTGTGTTTTTCTGTTCATTTTATTGCAGTATTAAATGCTTAGCTTATTACGACCATAATTCACTATACAAATATTATTGTATAGAATATATTTGCGTCAACTAATTGCTTCAGATGAATTCTTCGACTCTTGATAACATCACACCTAATTTAACTTGATTTTACAAGCTGTACAATCCAGTTTTAGTTTTCTATTGTGATAACTTTTTTCAAACCAGTTTCACATCTTAATGAAATAACATTCTCTGACTGCACTTGCTTCAGTACTCTCTTGCTTGCCTGTTTTTGACCTCTGCATGAGTTGGATTAGATGTTTTTCTTACTGTCACTTCTAAATAGAAAATGACAGTGTTATAAAAAAGGGAAGGATAAAACCTTTGACATCCCCTTGTGTCTCAAAAGTCCACACTTATTCAAACAATGGCTTTTTTGTCATGAGGGTATTTGTTAAAAAAAAAAAAAAAAGAGACTTCGAGAAAAATAAAGGTTCAGTGGAGCTGCAGATAAACCTGGTGAATCATTTCATCTTTGGTAATCTCCCATTTCCTGAGTTCTTCCTCAATCCAGGCTGTCCTGTATGGTATATAACATTCAGGCATTTTCTCTGATGTACTATACTTTCATACTCTATAAATTTCTGTCCCATAATTCCAACACTTTACATTTTTACTTTAGTATCGACTAGCTATTCATGGAAGGGAAAAATCACTAGATACTTGTCTAGTTATAGCATGATGTGAGCATCTGCTCCTTATCCCTCGATGCCTGGCTTGGTGTCTGGCAAACAGTCCATAATTAGCAGATGTTGAAAGACTGTTTACAAAGCAGAATTTATTTGGGGATTTAAAGTGCAATGATACAACAAAAAGATTTAATTACAGCTTCCAGTGTTTTGAGTATGTGAACCATATCCAACTACTTTTTTGAAAATCTAAAGTTTTATGTAATACATTGCTGTGGCATCAAATTTTAGTTGGTTGTATTAGTCAATAGGAAGTGGTGGAAAATTTCTAAATAAATTCAGCTATTAAATAAAAGCAACTTCCACTAAATCTCAGCATTTGGAACACTGGAGAACCCAGAATGGAACAAAATTAGACTGAATGTAAATGTCATTTAAAAATCTTAACAGGCTGGGCACAGTGGCTCACGTCTGTAATCCCAAAACTTTGGGAGGCTGAGGCAGGTGGATCACCTGAGGTTAGGAGTTCAAGACCAGCCCTGCCAACATGGTGAAACCTTATCTGTACTAAAAATACAAAAGTTAGCTGGGCGTGATGGTGGGTGCCTGTAGTCCCAGCTACTTGGGAGGTGAGGCACAAGAATTGCTTGAACCTGGGAAGCAGAGGTTGCAGTGAGCTGAGACTGCACCACTGTACTCCAGCCTGGGCCTCAGAGTGGAACTATCTGAAAAAAAAAATACTAAAAATCTAACTCAGTTACAAAGGCTGCTTGTTGCATAGAGCCATTTTGATCTGATCATACAGTCATTTTAAGTTGTGTACATTCCTTGGCGTGGGGGGATAAAGGGTCCGAGTCCCCTAAGGCTAGTCTGAAGAGTATGTGAAGTAAGGATTAAAGAGATACCCTGATTATTTTGAACAACCCCCTCTCTGCCCCCCGCATGCAGGTTATTCAAGAGAAATGGTGTCTTTGGGGAAGGAACAGGGTAAAAAAGGTAAAGATGATGACTGATAAAGCATAAAAAGAATGAAAACCTTCAAATTAAAAATAAAAGGATGGCATCCTGGTTTTAATCATGATGGAGTAATAAGAATGGGGCTTACCCTTTACTGTAAGAATCAACTACAAAACTCTTGAAAATACATAAAGCAGTGTTTTCACACAGTTGTAGACAGCAGTCCAGGACTGATTTTTAAGAGAAGAAACAAGCGGTGAGCTCCATAATCACCCTGACTTTCTGCTTGAAGGTACTTTGTAAACTAACATAAAGTGGAGTATGTCTGGTTGGAAGAAAATAACACAGTATAGGGTTCCTGCTAGAATTTGCTGAGCAGAGTACTGGGGAGGAGGAAGCTGCAGAGAAGCAGCTGCAGAAATCTGCATAATTTTCTTACATGTGGCACAATACTAAACAGTACAGGGAAAAACCATGGGGCTTTAGGGATTAGCAGCTGTAAGTTAGGGGTTGAGTGGAGACTTTGAAGGTATTCAGTTCTGGAAGACTTTGGAATTCTGGCCAAATAGCAGAGCCACCACCTCAAGCGTTCAGCTGAAACCCCAAAAAGGCCATGCCTTGCGAATAGGGGTACCTTAATTTGCCCCAAACTAAGCCGCAACAGGATCAGGCAGGTCTGTGAGTAAATGAACTGCCTGCCAGCACAAGACTTGACACTCCTCAAGGAAGACAAAATCCAGACTGTAACAACAGCATCAACAATGTCCAGCACACAGTAAAAGATTACTGGGTGTCCAGACAAGAAAATGTGACACAACCAGAAAAAACAAGCAATCAAAACATCTAAGAATTGATACAAATGTTGGAAATCGCAGACAAGTACTTTAAAACAGTTAATATGTTCAAAATATTAAAATGACACTAAAGAAGTGGGGAATCTCAGAAGAAATACTAAGAAGTGAACATTGTATAGCTGAAAAGTACATTCTGAAAAGAAAAATTCACTAGATGAGCTTAACATACAGGATACTGGAGAAGAAAAGATCAATGAACTTGAGGACAGGTTAATATAAACTATCCCAACAAAGCATAAAGAAAACTAAAAAAATAATTGCCAGACTTGATGGGATAATATCAAGTGTCTAACATGTATAGTTGGAATTCAAAAGGAGAGGAAGACTGAGCCAGAAAAAGACGTATTTGGAGAATAAAAAGCAGAAAAATTTCCAAATTTCATTTAAGAAATCTACAACCCATAGATCCAAGAAACTCACACTGCAAACAGGATAAAAAGGAAATCACACCTATGCACCTAACAGATTGCTGAAAAGTAGGAAAGTTTAAAAGCTGTCGGAGAAAAAAGGGAACAATGATAAGAAATACATGACTAGGAAAAATGCAATCAAGAAGACAGTCTTAAATATCTTTGAATTGCTGAAGTAAAAATACTGCCAAACTAAAATTCTATATCCAGTGAAAATATTCTTCAAAACAAAAGTGAAGTAGTCGTTTTTGGATATGTGAAAGTTGAGAAAATATGCTGTCAGAAGACCTGCACTGCAAAAGGTGGAAATTCTTCACACTAAGGTACATGATACCTGCATGTATCTACATGAAAGAAAGAAAAATGCCAGAAATGGTAAATAAAAATTATGTATTTTTCTCATTTCTTAAATTATTCAAAATCCAGTTGACTGTTGAGAATGTGTTTAAGCATAAACAATTTAAACAAAAAGTAAAAAATTGTATGATTTAGGACATGTAGAGTAAAATATACGATAATTATAGCACTGTACAGAAGGACAACGAGAAGTATACTTCCCCCCTCCACGCCCGAGAGAGGGTATCACTCTGTCTCCCAGGCTTGATTGCAGTGGTGCAATCTTGGCTCACTGCAGCCTCAACATCCCAGTCTCAAGCGATCCTCCTGCCTCAGCCTCCCAAGTAGCTGGGACCACAGGCAAGTGCCACCACACACAGCTAATTTTTTGTAGAGATGGGGTTTTGCCATATTTGCCCAGGGTGATCTTAAACTGAGCTCAAGCGATCTGCCTGCCTTAGCCTCCCAAAGTGCTGGGATTACAGGCATGAGCCACTGTATGCGGCAGAAGTATACTTTTATCAGGTGTATACATTATACAATTAGTGGTGTGTTATTCTAGAGAAGAATCCATATCCTTATGGTAACTACTAAAAACAAAAGGTACAACTATAAAGCCAATAGAAGAGATGAAATGGAATACTAAAAAATAACTCAAGGCAGAAAAAGAGAAACAAGGGACAGTGAGAAAATAAGCATGATCATATACTCCAACTCAACCACAGCAATAATTATATTTACATACAAGTGGCTTAAGCACCACACACTTAAAAGCTAAGATCATCAGATTGAATAAAAAGCTTCAACAAGGTTTACAATAGCTTTATCTAAATATAAAGATACCAATAGGTTATAAGTAAAACTGGAAAAAGACATACCATGAAAACACTAATAAAAGACTTCAAGACAAGTATTAGAGATAGATATTTTATCACAAAATGTTTAGTTAATGGAAAACATATCAATTCTAAATGTATATGCACCTAATTACTGAGTTTTAAGATACATAAAAGACAATGGAGAACTAAGGTGAGACAAACAATCATAGTTGGAGATTAAGTAGACAAAATCAAAGGATGTAAGAGATATTCAATGGCATTACCAACCGCTGATCTGACATATATAGAAAAACTACACTCCTAAACTGCAGAATACTCATTCCTTTTACATGCAACCAGAATATTCACCAAAACGGGCCAACAATATGCTTGCCCATAAAACAAGTCTCAAAACATTTAAAAAGATTAAAATATTACTGAATATGATCTCTGACCACAGTGGAATTTTAGAAATAGTAACATATAGAAATAAGTAAGAATTAACTATTATATCTTTTGGTAGATGGAAAAATTATATTTGGAAATTAGTCCATATGTCAGTGAAAAAAAATCACAGGGAAATTGGGACATTTTTTGAGCCAAAAGATCACACAAGTAACCAAATTTATCACATGCAGCTAAAGAGGTGTGTTGAGTGAAATTCTAAATACTCAGTTTTGAAGATGGGTTTAAAATCAATGATCTACAATGGACTAGGGAAAAAGAGCAAATTAACCCTAAGTAAGCCGAAGGAAGGAAAGTGAAAATCAATGAAATAGAAAAACGAGAGGCCGGGCGCAGTGGTTCATGCCTGTAACCCCAGCTACTCAGGAGCCTGAGGCAGGAGAATCGCTTGAACCTGGGAGGCAGAGGTTGCAGTGAGCCAGATCGGGTCACTGCACTCCACCCTGGGTGACAGTGAGACACAGTCTCAATAAATAAATAAGTAAATAAATAAATAATAGAAAAAGGACATACACTAGAGGAAAATTAATGAAATTAAATGTTCTTCAAAAAATTTTAATATAATTTATAAAGCTCTAGCTAGATAAGAACTAAAGAACACAAGATTCAGATAACAAGAGACTCCACGACATATTACAGACATTTTAACACAAATACTATAAACTTTTATACCAATACATTTCACAACTTACTGGAAAATGTGAAGTCCTTAAAAGACACAAACTACTGAAACTACTAGAGGCAGAACATCTATAGCTCCTTGAGAGAAAAAATACAGACATTTAACATTGCATTGATAGCCACTGTAACAGGTAAAAGAGAAGACAAAAACAATTGGAAGGAAGAAGTAAAACTGCCTGTATTCACCAATGACATGACTGTGTACTTAAAATCCTAAGGAATCTGCGGGGAAAAAAAAAAAAAAAATGCCAGAATAGGTGAGTTTAGCAAGTTCACAGGATCCAAATTCTATACACCAAAAGTAATTGTATTTTCATATAGAAGAAATAAATCATTGCAAGATGAACTTTTTGAAAGTATCATTTACAGTACCAAAAAAAATGCTTAGGGACAGATTTAAAACAGATGTCCAAGCCTCTACAGTGAAACTACAAAACAATGTGGAAAGAGTAGATCGATTGAAGTAAATGAATAGACATATTACATGCATGGAATGGAAGATTGAATATTTTTAAGATGTCAGTTCTTCACAAATTGATTTTTAGATTCAGCACAATAATTCTAGCCTATTTTTGGGATAGAAATTGACATGCTCAGAGGACTGATGTTATCAGACTTCTAGACTTCCTACATAGTCCTGACTTACCATTTTTCGACTAGATGGTAGTATAAGAGTGATACACATTCAATAGAAAGCCTACTTTGAATTTTGTTCTTTTCCCTGGCTAGTAATGTGCCCATACAATACTTAATCTTGCAATGCTGGACAGCAGCAGCAAGCCGCAGCTCCCAGTCAGCCACAGCATCAGGAGGGTAAAAACTGATTCTTGCTCTTTGTGAAGAACACTATTCCTGCTAAACCGTCAGTGTCAGTGCCCTTAGTGCCTTCAACCAATGCTTCTACTCAAGCCTAATCAGTAGGGAAATTGATAATCCTGTTGCTGCAGTATTCCCCATCATGCCGCAATTTTAGTGCAATGCTTCAAACATTCTTCAGGCCCAGTGTGCTTTCAGCTGTGTATGTTAATAAGTAGCTATACAATCATTCTGTTTTTTGCTTTCAGTTTAGTATTTAATAAATTAGATGAGCTATTCAGTACTTTACAATGAAACAGTCTTTGTGTTAGATGATTTTGCCCAACTATAGGCTAATGTGTCATGAGTACATTTAAGGTAGGCTAGGTTAAGCTATGATGTAGGTTAAGGTGGATTAAATGCACTTTTGACTTAAAATACAGTATTTTCAACTTACGTTGCGTTTATCCCAACTTAAGGAGCATCTATGCAGCTACAGTAATTCAAGGCAGTGTGGTATGAGTGCAAGGATGGACAAACATTTCAATGTAACAGAACAGAAAGTCCAGAAACAGATCCACCATTATGGTTAACTGATTTTTTACTAAATGGCAATGTAATTTAATGAGGAAGGGATAATTCTTTCAATAAACAGTGTTACAATGACTGGATACTTGTATGGGGGAAAAAAGAACCCTGATCCATAATTCACAACATACATATCAATTCAAGATGGATCACAAATATAAAAAATAAAGTTTATATAATAAAGCAGAATACCTGAAATCTTGGGGTTAAATTGGAGAGAAAAAATATAAAACATAAAAGAAAAAAATAAATTTGACCTTCAAAATTTAAAACTTCTATTCATCAAAAGACATAAAGAAAATAGTCAAGCCACAGACTAGGTGTAACATTCTCAATATATATATCTGACAAGAGACTTGCATCTAGAATGTATAAAGAATTTCTATGACCCAATTATAGTTATCAGGGATATACAAATTAAAACCAAAATGAAACATCACTACACACCCATTGGAATGGTTAAAAGGAAAAATACTGACACCACCAATATTTGTAAAGATAGGAGGTACCAGAATTCTCATTCATTATATTCATAAATTGACAAATATAAAAATTGCTATAGGTAGGGCAGTCTTAGAAAGGGATTGTGGGCATGACAGAGACCAATATTAATCTGTCCATTATATTCCTTAACTGTAAAATGGAGACCATATGTTCCACCAGCTTCACTCGGTAATTATGACACATGGCTATTAACAGACTCAAATGACTCCATTTCATCAATTAATATGCCCTGTCAATTCTACTTCTAAGGTATCCCATGTTCTATCCAATGTCATACCACTATCATAATTTAAGTGTTCATAACTCTCTATAATATTTCTATAATCTAACTGATCTCAATGCATATAGTAGAAATTGCAGACTGACTCACCTAATTTCTGCTCCCTAGGAAGGCTGAGAAGCTTTAAAAAAAAAACTTCATTTCCCTAACTCCCTTGCAGCTGGAGTTCCACCTGCAAGTAGCCAGAACTTGGAAGTAAGTTTAATTTGGTTCTGGCAAGTAGATGCACTTCCACAAGATTTGGAAGGTGAGAGTGATGTAGAGGCCAACCTCTTGTCCCTTTTGTTGCTTCTGTTTACAAGGGAAGTCATGGAAATATGGCCTCCATTCCTCACTGTTCCATTTCTCATTCTCCAGACAACTAAGCAGTTGTAGTGATTCTTGATTGGAGCTTCCTTCTTGCTGGATCACAGGTACATGAATATATTCTCGAACACAAGAGTTGAAAATCACTTGTCAATAAAGTTTGAAAAAAGACATTCGTTGTTTCTTACCATCTCCCTTTAAGGTAGAAAAAGAAAACAATCTCACCATTTCTACTTTTTAAGTAGGAAAACTAGGACTCTATATAAGCTCAAAACAGACACACACCCAGCTCAGTAAGACCATCAAAAATGGATACAGGTCTTTCCATTCTGGTGAAAACTAAACCCATGTTTAATGAAGTCTCCACATGGTATTCAGTTTCTAGTACTAGAACAACATGTAGGTGACATCTGCACCACTGAAGCCATTTTGTTTGGATCACTAGAGTTTAGGTAAGACTACAGCAAAATGGAAAAGAAATAATAATAAAAAATATATTGATATTCCTATAATTTTTAATCTACTAAGTAAAAAAGCAAGGTGTAGAACACTGTATATGTTATGCCATCATTTGTGTAGGAAATTATTTAAAAATAGGAATTTGAATAGGACTCAAAAATCCCAGGAAAGATTCATAAGAAATGAATATCATGAATTTTTTCTCCAGGGAACCAAGTAGCTAGGACAATGGTGGAAGGGTAACTTTAGTTTTTACCTTATGTACATTTAGAATTTTGAACTGTGACTAAATAACTATTTAATAAACAAAACACATTGAAAAATGAAAAAAAAAAAAAGATGCAATGAGAAAGCCTGTAAACAGAGTAACTGTTACACACAAAAGAATCAAAGTTTTGTGCATTTTATTTAATAAATTTAGGCCATAACATATTGTAACTTAAATCTCTTCTATATACTATATATATTCATATAACCTTGTTGGCCTGAAGTAGATGTTTACTAGGAAGTTTTTCCATGGCTTCTTTTTAAAATCCTCAGTTATCTTCTCCTTTTTAAATAAGGATTGTATCTGCAAAGAAAGAAATGGGGTTAAATGATATTTAGATAAGGGATAGTATTTCTTTTAAAGGTAAAGGACTTTCAAACTGTAGTCACACTTTGGCAAATAGGATAGGAATGACAATTTTGTCCTTAGGATCAGATATTAATCACTGACATTTTTATTTTCATTTATCCCTTTGATGTTGCTTTGATGAAAATATGGTAAAAACCAAACAAAAAAATCAACAGTAACAAAAATCCTGTAAAGCTTTAAAATAATTAATGAAAACAGTTTAAAAATGAAGATATGTTTATACTTCTTTCTCTATGGCTTCAAAGATCCCCATTCCTCCCCTTAATGGAAGCAAATCATCTGTATAAAAGAGCATAATCTACTTAAATGTAATTAGCACTTTACAACATTTTCTCCTACAGCAGTTAAACAAATATGGCTGAACAACTTATCTCATTCGACTAATGACAAATCAGTATTGTTTGTTAACCTTTTTTTTCTTTGAGACGGAATCTGGCTCTGGAGTGCAGTGTCATGGTCGCAGCTCACTGCAGCCTCCGCCTCCCGGGTTCAAGCGATTCTCCTGCCTCAACCTCCTGAGTAGCTGGAATTACAGGTGCATGCCACCACGCCTGGCTAATTTTTGTACTTTTAGTAGAGACGGGGTTTCTCCATGTTGGCCAGGCTGGTCTTGAACTCCTGACCTCGTAATCTGCCCACCTCCGCCTCCCAAAGTGCTGGGATTACCCAGCCTGTTTGTCAACATTTTTACCAGCAATTTATACTCTCAAGTATGAAATTAGAGAATCAATCTAATTGGCTGCAAAACAGACTCAAAAAGTATTTCTTCGTTTTGTCTTTAAGTTGGGAAAATATTCCTCTCCCCTACCTGATATCTACCTCTACAGTATTGTATTAGTATTTCAGAGGCAATTATTATAATAGGTTTGTTAGGTCTGCAGGAATGCTGAAAATGTATTAAATCAGAATTAAATTATAATCACATAGTACAACTCTAAAACCTCCCATAAAAAACCTGCTGTGAAACTCTAATCCAGCCTTTTGTTTTTATGCATGTGCCAATTAAAACTAAACAAATAGTCTGGCATTTTACTTGTCTTAATTCAAAACTCAATCATAATTCTACTCAGAGCTGAAAAATCTCACAAATTTACACAACAGTTTCACACAATTCAGGAACCGTCTTTTTGCCTGAATGCCCCCATACAAATTTTAAGTATCTTACAATACGACTTAACCCCAAACCTCAATGCTATATTCAATTAACCCAATCGAGAGGTGCTTAAGTAATAAAAATAAACACTTATGTTAGGTGAAGGGACTAGTTGTCTATGAGGACACAAGAAACAAATTCTTAATTTCTATGAACAGAACTAAATTTTATATACATCTCTCAAAGGTACATGAGAAAGCTGAATCAAACTTTACCTAAAAAGATCATCAGCAAGAGACTCTTCTTTTGCATGTTGATTTTGTACCTGTCAAAATTAACATAATATCAAACATTTGCTCAGTGGTGAATATATAGTTAATGAATTGCTATAGTGATAGGTCACTGTCATCTTAGAGATTTCCACATCCTGGAGGTCACCAAGTCTATGAGTTCTTGCCTCTGCAATATTTCATTTAACGGATCTTCTATATTTTCACTCCATGCTAGTATTATTACGAAAGAGCTCTAATTAAACAGCTTTCTCCCACCAATCTCCACTCAAAGACAACCAATGTATATTGCTAGCTTGCTGAGTTTTTAAACACTCTTTCCAGCAAAACCCTTTTACTAAATGAGATTTCAGTGCTTGGGGATCAGACCACTGATGAGACTAAGAGGGCAACATTTACCCCACCTTCAACTACAGCAGCTCCACAGTTAAAGGGGCTCCTGTGTTCTTGGTCCCAAATCAGGGCTTAGAGGCTGCTGCTAAATTACCTCTCCTCTAAAGTCCTTTTAAATACAAACTCACTAAACTACTACAGCACCTTACAGAGTCAAAATCAAAAAATCCCTGTGCTGAGTGCATCTTCCTGAAGTCCAGCTATGTCCCTATCATATGCCATTTGAAACCCTTCAGTGACTTCTCCCACCTACCAAGGAAAACACAAACCCTTGCATGTGACCCGCTGAAATGTGCAGGGTTCTTCATAACCTGGTTCCATTTTACTTTCCTAATCACTTCTCAACCTCCTCTTCGTGGGCTCTGTATGCCGGTTAAAACTGAATCACACAAAAAAGAAAAAAGCAAAACCAAAACAAAACCCCAGAATCATCTCCTAATAAATATTCTGTGACCTTCTATCTGCTTTTGTTCATGTTTCTCCCTCTGCCAAGGAAGTTAATTCCTCTTTTTCCCTCTTCCCACATGTAATCATCTTTAAAGGTACATTCATTCAATACTTATTTAGTGCCTCTTTAGCAAAGGCTTCCCGATCCCCTTCTTTCAAAAACAATGCCTGCTATGAAGAACTCTCCCAAAACTTCAGCTACAGAATTCCCAAGATGCTTATCAATTTCTACCTTCTGTTTAATTATTTATGTTTGCACCCTATCCTCTCTAAAAGACCAGAAGTTCCTTAAATACAGATAGAGTAAGTCCTGACTTAATGTTTTCGATAGTTTCTTGGAAACTGCAACTGTGAGATGACAAACAGCAGGTCCTTGAATCATGTTGTTTTGTTGTACTCATGAGAAATAATACTGTTTATGTCATTTCGCTTAAAGTTGCAGTTTCCAAGAACCTATTGACAATGTTAAGGACTTACTGTGTTTATTTTTACTGTTACTAACTTACATTTGAACGCTTCCAGATACTATCTTAAACTCTCTCTCTCTCTCTCTCTCTATATATATATATATATGTATATATATAATCTCACTTCATTTTCATGTAACTTCATTACTACTATTATACTATTATCTCAATTTTAACCAATGAGGTAACAGAGACTTAGGTTAGGTAACCTGCAGAAGGTAAGGGAACTCAGATGGAATAGCTGGGATTTGACCAGGTCTACCTTATTAAGAGCACTAGCTCTTAACCAGGCTGCCTCAGGGCTTCTGAATCTCTAGAGCAAGCCTACAAGAGTGACTTGCAGGGATTCGATCTTACAGACTGATTTTTCTATCATACAGTGAAACAAAATTACATCTTATCTTTTCAGATTTTCTAATAGGGATAGCAGAACATAAATGGGAAGACATAGTTTTAATAAAACAGTTGTCAAAATAACTACTGGTATCATTTTTCTAAATATTCTTAGAGGTTTCCTGGGGAATAATTTTAAAGCTGTAGCATAGTAAAGAAAAAACAGTGAGGAGAAAGCAGTTTTTTCACATATATTTTAGTAAAAACATATAAAATAGTATTAAGAAACAGGAATGCCTCATATTACTGGCATTTTTCAGAGGTCTGCAATAACTACTACTCATAGTCTTTCAAATTCAAATCAGGTTGGATACAGTTCAAATAATTTTTGTTTGATGTACACAATGAAAATATCCTAAATTCAAGGGAACTTCAGGAACTGATGCAGTGATTATGAAAACTAAGACTGGTGGGTCTGCAGCAGAGGCAGAGAAAGAAGGGATGAAAAAGAAAAATAGGAAGGGAATATAGAAAAAGAATAGCTGCAGCCAACAGGGAAATGAAATGGCAGTACAGAACATTTACATAAATAAACAGTAGCCACGCAGCAAAAGAAAGTCAAGTCTGTTATAGAGTAAGTCCTACCAATAGCATCTAAAATGACTCTAGCAAAAAGAGAAGTGATTTGGTGAAATCATCTAGAACACAGTCCATCTAATTCCTAATGAAATAAGCAAAAAATAGAAAACAGTCAGCAGATGTATGATGTATCATCATTCTCTCAACTTCTTCCCCATCTAAAATTAATCAAACAAAACTTGACCGTGTTAATTAATGAAGGAAAAGAGTTTAAACCACGTCATACACTTAAAAAGTGCAGTTGTGCAAAGAACCAAATGATTCTGATGCAGCTGATTCCTAATACTGTCCCAATCCATTAAAAGCGCTACAGAACTGGTCAAACCTGAGGGTTCTTACTAATGCCCCAAATTTGGGGAAAAGGTAGCGTCAACAGGGAAAACAATTGCTAGTAGGTTGCTGGGAAGGGACTAATGGTATAGAAGGTGAAGAAGTGGGGCTGACACTGACCAAACACATAGGCTCCAAGGATCTAACAAATTAGGTAAACAACCCAATAATGCTAGGTTATTCTCTTTTAGCTAGGGCACACTCCCTGGTACAGGACATTTAATTAAAATCCCAGGAGACAGCTAGCCCAAGCTGCACACAGCTCCAGCTGAGCCCTTCCTCTCCCAGATTCAATGTCTTCAGACAACAGAAACTAGATGGGACATGCCATGTGCCATTGACTGTTTGAGCATGATGCCATGCTGACAGTGAGGCATGAGGGAATTCTGTTCTTTAATTTTTATTTTATTATTATTATTTTTGAGACGTGGTCTTGCTCTGTCACCCAGGCTGAAGTGCAGGGGCTCCAATCATGGATCACTGCAACACTGACCTTCTAGGCTCAAGCAATTTTCCCACCTCAGCCTCCTGAGTAGCTGGGACTATAGGCACACGCACTACCATGCCCAGCTGATTTGTTGTGTTTTTTTGTTTAATTTTCATTTATTTATTTTTTTTTTGTAGAGACAGGGTCTCAAGATGTTGTGCAGGCTAGTCTTGAACTCCCAGGTTCAAGTGATCCTCCTGCTCCCAAAGTGCTGGGGTTATAGTCATGAGCCACACCATCACGTCTGGCTGAATTCTGTTCTTATGGGCAAGTTAAGAATGTTATAAGTAATTTTGATTATACTCAACTTCTGTCTCACAAACTTGCTTCTGAATGCAATCCCTGCATAAGATGGCATATGATCCTTTATGTAGCAAACAGAGTATCTGGATAAGACATTTCCCTTTACCCAAGTGAAGACAAAAACAGGAAAGGGATACTGGAACAGAACATGCAGAAAACAGATAAAGAACCTAATCTGCAGGAAATAATAATCTATGAATAAAAAGCAAAATAGAAATATGAAAGCAATGAAATAATGACAAAAAATTAGATGTTAACAGAACAATGAAATGAAAAAAGAACAAATGCTAAGTAAAAGAACCATAGTAACAGCCTTTCAGAATTAAATAAATTAGAAATAGCTAACACTCTAACACTTTCCACTGTTATAAATGATTTATATGTAGTATCTGATTTAATCCTCCCTCATATGTCTGTGAAATAAAGGTACTACTATTATTCTCAGTCTGCACAGATGGAAACAGAGACATTAAGTAATTTGCGTAAGGTCACATACTTGGTGAGAAACATTACAGACACACCTGAAATGTAAATTTTTGATACAGTGAAAGAGCCTAAGAAAACCACAGTGAATGCAGAAAAAATAGATGTGGAGGACAAAGGTAATCCAATAAAACGATAGTTATGTCTTAAATGTAGAGAGCCCAGCAAATACAAAATATTTTAAAATATATAATAGAAAAAAGTTTCCTGAGAAAGAGAATTACACCTGCAAATCAAAACAGCATACTATATGTCAGGAAAAACTAATGGAGAATGATCGACACTGAGATGTATTCTGACTGTTACTGGCTTTCAAGCTTAAGAAAGATGGCTGTGGTCATGCAAGTCACCTAAAAAGGGGACAAATAGGACTGGCATAAGGTGAGGGAAGCTAGGTGGGAGGAAGTACTAATAATCTCCTCACTTTTCATTGTAGGGAGCCAACAAATAATTGTATATGTGAAATTAAAAATGAAGTTTAAAACAACTACCAAATCCGACTTAAGTGATTTTTATAGTTTTCTTCCTTAATATTAGACAGATCTCACAAAATATCTTGGAGGGAAGAAACATTTATAGAAATTCAGCAATGCCTTCATTTTAACTTCTTCCTATCAATGTCTCCCTTCCTTCCCAGTCTGTCCCTGCCTCTCAGTACTCCTCAATGAAGAGATATCTGGAATGTTGTTCACTTAACTGTTTAAACAGGTAATTTCTGGGCTTTAGGTTTTCACATCTTCATTCTTTGTGTACTACCATAGTTCTGTGGAATGCACATGTTATAAAATAATAAAGCCAATTTATTCTTTAAAAAAGGAAAGGAGAAAGGATGTGATTTCCATTCTTTCATTTTTTAAAAATAAGCATCCTGAATGACCTTAACAACTCTACTTCATGGGTGACTTTCCTAAATAACCCTTTTTAAAAATAACTGATAGAAAAGTATTTTAAAAAGCGAATTACACTACACCAACTATAAAGCAAAACAAGGAACCCTGAGAGATTAGCAAGGACCACAGTCAGCTTTTGCGTTGCCCTGTGAGTATCTGCAAGTCATGAAAAACCTGAACTCTGCTTTAATGTCTATATGGGGTATGAGTGATACGAAAGAAAACCCAAGATGGTGACTTTAATAAAAGACCCAGCACTAAAGGAAGAAAGAGAAATAAACCTTACAACACAGAAGGAGCTAGCAAAGAAACTTGTCCATCTTCATCCTGGCACTTAGTGAAGGAAAGAAATAAAAATCTCATTTGAAGTTTCTAATGACAAGCTGGCCTTCATTCACTCAGGCTTCTGGTCCAAATATTAATACATACTAACTGTCCGGGTGATTCAAAGAATCACAAGAAGATATTTTAATTTAAAGTGGTCTCATATTGGTAGAAGAAGACTGGAAGATAAAAAACATACCTTTTCTAGGGGAAATAAACCCGAACTTAAGACTCAAGAAAACTTCACAGATTGAGTTCCAAAGAAAACAATCGGTTCATATTCAAAAATCACAAAGCACAAACTTGAAAACAAGGTACTGTAAGAGCAGAAAACAGATCAAACATTTTAGTAATGGTATCATTAGGCAAAGAATATAAAAGGAGAAGCTTGAAAAAGAGCAAGGAACAAGAAGATTTAGAAAGAAATAAAACAGACTTCCAGTAATGAGAAAATGAATGAATGGATGCAATGCCAACTAGAGTTGAAGACAGAAGTAGTAAATTGGAAGATGATCTGCAGCAGTTGCCAAAAATATAACCCAGAGAAACAAAGACATGAAACACACAGGAAAGGCAAATGGAAAAGAAAATTTAACTGACATTAAATTCGAATTCCAGAAGGAGATAATGGGGAAAACAGCAAAAAGGTAACTAATATTCAAGAAAACGAATGAGAAATTTTCAGAATTGTTAAAACACAATCTCCAGATTTAAAAAGGCCAGTCCCTTGACATACTATTTAAGTGATATATTTGTAATATCCTCCACATTCTTTTAGTTTTCCTTAAATTTTTGTGGCTTTTATCTCCCCCTTTTCATTAGGATGTAAACTGAATTTCTTAGGTCTCGCTTTTTTTTTTTTAAACAAAAGTAAATTTAGTATTCCTTTAAAGCAGTGTTACAGAAGGGTATAGATTAACGCTGTGTAACTCAGGAATTTTCCTGAATGAATGACTTTATGTCACGTATTTTAATTTGGTTTTAAGAAGAATTTGCTTGAAGGCCACCATAAGGGACCAAAGTGCAATTTAAACAAGTTTCTGGGCCTCACTTCCTACTAACCTCCATTTCCTGCCTTAGCCAGTCTTCTAGTTCTGTATTCTTTCGAGCATGATGAGGTATTAGATCTGATCCTCCAATGATGTGTGGAAGTTTTCCTGCTCCAGGATATGTGACCTATTGAATAATAAAAGTAGTACGATAAAACATATTAACAACAAAGATGACCATTTTAAAAAAAAGATTAAAAAGCAAAGATGGTAAATCACGCATAAGTGCCAAAGACGTTTATATTCTACAAATAAAAGTTAGAGAGCAATAACTCTCTTCTAAACCCATCTGTTTTCGCCCTTATCTTTTATAGTTATTACTATATACAGATCTGGACATGTCATGGGATTTATGTATTAAAAATAAGTTAACACTTTTAATTTCCAGTTTTTATTTTAAAATGGCCTTACCTTATCATTTAACAATTAAAGCAACTCGAGATGAACACAAACACTACAATTTACAGCACTACTGTATTTTGTTCGAACGACTTCAAAGCTTAAGCTCTTTCTAATATTGATGAAAATTTAAATCTTTTTCAAAACTTTCCAGTTCACTGAGTCCTAGCAGGAGATGTTGGGGATGCCAACAATTTACACTTTCAATTGGTATTTTAATTGTTTACAAGTAAAGAGGTGCTTTAAGAAACGCAAATTCCATGTGAAAATGCCTATCAAGATCATTGTTAATACTTATTAGTTAATACCACTGTTAATAGTAACAGTTCCTTAATATTTGTAACATGCTTTTAAAATTCCAACATATGAAGTAGAAAGAGAATTTTAAATTTATTTTCACCCCTAAGCAGTATTTTAAAAGTTTAAAAAGCACCATATCATTGATTGGGAGGGTTGTTTGAGACAGGGTCTCACTCTGTCATCTAGGCTGGAGAGTGCAGTCTGAGGAGAGAGAAAATCACCTGGTGACCATTGAAAAGACCCCAGAGACAAAACTTCTCTGAGCAATTTAGAAGGGAGCAAAGACCAACTGGTGACCATCAAACAAGCTAACCGGAGGCAAAACTCCTTATGTGGGGAATTTAGAAGTAATCAAACTTCCCCAGTATCTAAAGTCAGCTTCTGATTCCAGGCCTCTTTCAACTTTTATAAGTAACTAAAATTTTTATACATCTCTGGAATGCCATGCTGAAACTCATTTTACAATCCCAAACTCCCACCTTAAGGTCCATAAATGCTCCTAAGGACAATCCGCCATGGTGTGCTCAGTCCTCTCGCTGAGGTGCTGCTCTGTATTCTTCTGCAGTGTTCTTCCTTTCTAATAACCTTTCCTTTTTCAAATCTATACTGTTGTCGGTAAATTCTTTTTACCAACCCATGAGTTGACCACTTCCCAGTGCTGGGGCTCTGATACCTGGCCCAGCACAGTGGTGTAATCTTGGCTCACTGCAACCTCCGCCTCTTGGGCTCAAACGATCCTCCGACTTCAGCCTCCTGAGTACCTGGGACTACAGGCAGACGTCACCACACCTAGCTAATTTTTATATTTTTTTGTAGAGAGAGGGTTTCACCATATTGCCCAGGCTGGTCTCAAACTCCTGGGCTCAAGTCATCCACCTGCCTTGGCCTCCCAAAGTGCTGGCATTACAAGTGTGAGCCACCAGGCCCAGCATGACTCGGAGATACAAAAACTCAGACAAATTCCTGCATTAATATCAATGCAGTTAAACATCCTCCTATGGAAATTTTGAATTGGATTTCTTCTATAGTTTCAGAACAGATTACTTGGTTAAGGATAGCAGTATTTTTAAGCATTTTAAGTATTTCCAAACCACTTTCCAGAAATTTATATCACTTCATACTTCTTCAATTGTTAATACACCACTCTGTGCCAATAGTAAACATTACTGCTGTTTCTTTGTAAAACTATAAAAAAAGTATTTTGAATTTTATGAGATCTTGTAACACAATATTAAACATGAAGTAACCATGTAGTAAGAATGCCTTTGTGCTATTCATGAACATCAGATACAGGGTGAGAAAAAGTGGGTATTAAACAAAAAGCTATCGTGGTGCCATTTAACTAGAAGATATTTCCATTTTCTGCTCTAAGTAGAAGAGATTCTTCCCATCGAATGGAGTTCAGAACCCTTTAGATACTATCATAGTAGGTAGAACTAATTTAACTGTGAAATGTTAATAGTAAATGCTCACAGTAGAGAGAAAAACCTCTACTACCTCACAGTCATGACAAGATCATGTTACAGAGGAAAGCAGTTTTCCACAAAAATTACTTTTGAGTAATTACTGTACTCTGATCAAATGGATAAGTAAAGGTTAGCAGTCAGAAGTAGGTCTGGAGCAAGAAGCAAATGTAAGACAACAAAAGAATACCTACTGGATAGAAGTCTTTTTTTAACCATTACCGAAAAAATAAGTATCAGTTCCTTAATGAGCAGAAACTCAGGTCTGATGATCATACTCAGCATACATATTTATATTGTGTTTTATACGTAAATATAGACTATAGTTTGAATTATTAAATATGTTGTTATTTTAAATACATTTTAATCTTCATAAAGTCCTGAGCTAAAGAACCCTCTTAGGGTAGTTGTAGACCAATATTAGACTAACAAGAGAAGATCCTGTGATTATCAACAAAAACTTTCTGCTTATGGTAGAGAAAACCAGGTAAACAGCAACTTGTAAAGAATTCAATCTTGATGAAATCTATTTCATTCTAGGTGTCCAATATATTCATTAACTGTAAGTTCATGTCCTTCCTAGAAGAATTTTTTCAAGCATTTTAAGCAGAAGAAATAATATCAGTTTTCAACATAAACTGCTTTTATTTTCGTTTAGCATCACTGGTATCTCTAAAAACATTTCAAACACTGACTTGTTGTGATACAGTTGAAATACCTACCTTTTTGAATTTCTTGAAATTGTTAAGTTGACCATAATCATTTATGCCAGATGGATTTCTGGAAGTGGAGTTTTCAATCACCAGTGATCTAAATTCAGTCAATAACAACTTTCTTGGAAGCATCTCACTATCATCCTGAAGTTTGTCATTGTTCTTAGATGGGGTTAAGATGGACAGGTAAGAAAGAGAAGCAATAACAAAGAAAAGTCACTTGTCATTTGGGAATCTATAGAAAAAAGTTCAAATACCTGAAAAAACTAGTAAAAATGTTTTATTTCTCATACCTGAATTTGTATTTGGAATCAAATCATATCTAATTCAAAATCAGAAAATTACTCAAATGCTCTCTAACTTTGGAAACATTTATACTCATCTGTGATAGAAGGCTAAAAACTGTGAAGTATTTTTAACCTAGTAGTTATTCTAATAAATATCATCTCAGTAAATAATTTACCTCCAGATATATATTTTATTGACATAAAATCTCAGCATTGTCTGCTTTTCATTAAAATTGTACACTGAGATTATAAAATACCCTGTTCTACAGATCCTCATCTACTTAAACTTTTGGGATTGTCAACAGTTTGTATTTTTTATTACTCTTAATATCTCAAAAAAGTCAATCATTAATTCTGGACATACTATCTCATTAACTGACAAGCCATTTTTAATTCAAGATTAATGGCTGTTAAATTCGCCTGAAGAGTCCTTCCTGTTATCCTTCAATTGCTGGATGAGATTCTTGGCTTCATGTCATTTACTATTAACTAGTCAGTTACACATCAACATTGTTACAGCTGCTTAAGGCTGACATCTTAGTTCTTTTAACTGCTGTAACTATGTAATTAATATTCAAGTTGCTAATAGGTCTAAGATAAAAGCAGTCAAAAAGGAAAAAAAAATGGGGAAAGTCAGAAGAAAAGGTTCATCTGATAGTGACAGAACGTAAACAGCACATTATTAAGAACAGCCTAAACTTTTAGAAATATTTCCCACCCATCACTCTATCTGATAGAAATCCTGCTAGAAAAGCATCAACCTCATTTTATAGAGTATTTGAGGTTCTTAAATGTGAAAATGACTTGTTCAAGGCCACATATCTAAGGAGTAGAAGGCAGGGAATTAATTATACCCTGGCTTCTCTCTATACTCTTCACTGCATCATGGTTATAATATAATCGATCCAGGCCGGGCACGGTGGTTCACGCCTGTAATCTCAGCACTTTGAGAGGCCAAGGCAGGCGGATCACCTGAGGTCGGGAGTTCGAGACCAGCCTGACCAACATGGAGAAACCCCATTTCTACTAAAAGTACAAAATAAGCCGGGCCTGGTAGCACATGCCTGCAGTCCTAGCTACTTGGGAGGCTGAAGTAGAATAGCTTGAACCCAGGAGGTAGAGGTTGCAGTTAGCTGAGATAACACCTTTGCACTCTAGCCTGGGCAACAAGAGCAAAATTCTATCTCAAAATAAATAAACATAAATAAATAAATGAAAGAAATAATAATATGATCGATCCATTTCCAGGCACAATCATGAAGTATGCCAAAATTAAGAAAGAGAAATAATCCAAAGAATGTAAAATGACAAAAACTGATGAGATGACAGTCTCTGTAAGCCAAATCTGTAAAAAATTAATAAAACGTTTCTCACAGATATTTCTTCTTTAGTTGACCATAGTGATCCTTCCTTGAGTTCATGTTTCTTCCCAATTTCATTTTCTTGCTAAAGAAATAAAATAAAAAATACTGTTCATAGGAGTTATAAAATTGTACCTTTATATCACTTCTTGACCTTTTGAATAAGATGAAGTGTTAAATGGTTCCTTTCTAAAAACTTAAGAGATATTCATGTTATGTATAACCAGGCATTTGGCTTTCAACTGCTTTCCAAAAGAAATTATGAGATGAAAATATATGTTGAAAGAGATACTGTAGTATCAGGGCAAAGAATTGGAAGCAATCTAAATCCACATAAATCACATGCTTAGAGAATATTTAACAGTATGGGAAAATGATTATAAGTAAATTAAAAATGACTACAAAATTTCACTAGTAGTCTGCAAAATAAAATGTAAAGAGAAAATACTAAAATATTAACCATGGTTGTCTGTAGATGGTAGGATTATCAACAAACTGTCAGTTTGTTTTATTTTATACATGTCTGTATGATCGTGTATTACTTTTATAATCAAAAAAGAAACATTTTAAAAGAATTCAAGTTTACAATAGTGTCTTAAATCACACTTAAAGAAGAAACAGGTACTTTAACTGTTTAAGATATTTGTTTGGAATAAAAGTGGACTGCCTTGCATATAGTCACAGTACCTTTCACATTAACATGTCTGGATCATGTTCTGGACGAAACAATATTACATAAATGGGTAATGAAAAATGCTTAACTTGAGATACAATTCTCTTGGATGCAAAGTGGGGGACCTAACATTTTACATCACATTTTCAGTAATACAGCAGTAAGTCATGAAAGTTTTAAAAAGGAAGTTGGAAAGGGCAGAAAAACAAATGTACTTTGTGCTTGCCTACAGAGTAAAGAGGATATTTTAATCAATAGGATTAAATGTATGTTTCAGGCCTATCACGTGCCATTTTACTTAGGCTGAGTACTTTCACATAAAATTTACAGAAAGTTGTTAACACAATCAGAACATTTTACTCCCTTTATACATGAATACAAACTCCCTTTACGCACCTTTTCCCCATCCTGCCCTACTCTCTCAAAGTTGCTCTTCCTCCTGAAGTTTTGATTTTCCAACTCAGAGAATCATAAAACCTACCTAGATACTCAGACTATAAGCTTGGAAATTATCTTTTATCCTTTCCTATCTATTTATTTTCCATATAAGCAAATCACCAAGTCTTGGGGATTCTACCTCAATGCCTATCAAACTTCTCTTCTCAAACTGCCTTTCATGGTAGATGCCCAAAGCCTACAATCATGGAATAACTGAGTGAATTACACAGTGAAAGCTGACAAAAGAACAGTCAAAAGAGCATGGCAGATCTGTGTTTAAGTCCCAGTTGTCAAACCTAGCTATGTGGCCTTGGCAAGTTACTTAATAACTCCCACTGTCAGTTTCCACACGTGTTCAATAGGTGTGTTTAACTACTGCATTGTAGGGTTGCTGTAAATATAATAAAGGTATCCAATAAGTGGTAGCTATTACTACAGGATACTGGAAAATGCTATAGTTTTAAGAATTTACTAATGAGTATTGAAAAAACGCTAAATAAAAATGCTTAACTTGAGATAGGAGGGTGGAATGAAGTGAAGAGGAAATATACTATAGATACAGGGGATGCTGTTAAGAAGAATGTTAAGGATCTTGAGTCAGTTTTGCATTTTATGGAGACTGTGAAACTGAAAGTAAGGCCAAGACACAGCTATCTATGCATAGCTATCATTCATATAAGGATAAAATCCTAGCAGGAATATTAAGCTAATAATTTTCCATTTCAGCTGATAGGAAATCTTACAGACATGCTATAATCTAAATTTAGATCCAAAAACAGAAATGACAGTTCTACCATCAACATCTTTTGGAAAGTGCCTTTCTGAAATATAGCTAAGGATTCCAACACCAAAGAGAAGTATCACAATTTTTGCCTTCAAAAAGTTGCAAAAAAATTAAATTAAAGGATTAAGAAGTATTTTTCTCTTGACAGTCACTTCTGCAGCTAAAAAAATTAAGCACCAATTCCTTTAATCCATGAGATTAACAAGGACTTTCAGACAAATTCTTAAAATAACAAAAATAAAATAATTTAAAACAAACCCACATTGAGTAAGGTTGATGGATTTTATCAATGTCAATTTCCTGGTTGTGATACTGTGCTATAGTTATGCAAGCTGTAACAATCAGGGGAAATTAGGTAAAGGGTTCACTGCATGTGAACAATTATCTCAAAATAAACAGTTTTTAAAAATAACCTTACATTGAAAACAGAAACACTTTTGTACCTATTACAGATTCTTACTAAAAATATTATAGTGCTAGAATACAGTGATTTAACCTGTAGTAGTCAATCCCATGGTATCCCTGGGGAACTGGTTCCATGACTTCCCATGGACACCAAAATCCATGGATGCTCAAGTCTCTGATAAAAAATAGCATAAATTTTGCATATAACATAGGCACATCCTCTCATATACTTTAAATCATCTCTAGAATACTTATAATACCTAATACAATGTAAGTGCTATGTAAATAGTTGTTAGGTAGGAAATAATAATTTTTAAAAAGTTTGTACATGTACAGATGCATTTTCTTTCCCAAATACTTTCAATCACATGCTGATAAAATCAGAGGATGTGGGACCCATGGATACAGACGGCCAACTGTATCTCAATCACAGATACTGCAATTAAACGGCTATTCTCTCTCCAAAAGCCTACTACAACATATTTTGTACTGTAATTTTCATTTAGAATGTCACGAATTCTGAAACAGTAAAATAAAGGAAAAGTGGAATTATGCTATAGGATCACAGGGCAAAATAAAATAATTATATTTCCTGATATCATTATACCTCATATAAACCTTACATATTAAATGAAAGTTCTGGTCTATGAAAGACTGTCTGATGGCTCCCATGTCAAGGGTGTACAGTGCTCAGTTCTTGTGTTTCCCCGTCAGTGCTCTAACGCCCAGTGCCCTGAGTGACATAAGCCCTGGGAGAATGTGCAGTGAAAATAGGTCTTCAGGAAAATTCATTAGCAGTCATCCAGGATGAGCCAAAGAGAGCTGTTGCAAACTAAAACCACAACCATCTCCAGACAGATTTGTGGCCACCGTAGCAGTGGACTAATCTGGGATGGAATTTAAGGGAAAAAAAGGGGGGTGGGGGGAGCTACTTAAAAAAAGATTAAAGTCACTTTGGGAGGCCAAGGCGGGCGGATCACGGTCAGGAGATTGAGACCATCCTGGCTAACATGGTGAAATACTGTCTTTACTAAAAATACAAAAAATTAGCCGGGCGTGGTGGCGGGCACCTGTACTCCCAGCTACTAGGGAGGCTGAGACAGGAGAATGGCATGAACCCGGGAGGCGGAGCTTGCAGTGAGCGGAGATCACGCCACTGCACTCCAGTGTGGGCAACAGAACGAGACCCCATCTCAAAAAACAAAAAAAGATTAAAGTACGTACTAGGACAAGAAGACTAAAGAAAATAAGAACATGTCAGAGAAAATCAGAGGAGAAAAGAGCATAGCAAGGGAAATGCATTTCCAAAGCTGTGGCCAAAGTAATGTACAAAGTGCCTAACTTTCTAAACACTTACCTGTAATATTAAGTAACTGAATACAGATTCTGAAACAGTCTGGAACTAAAGTAATAATGTAAATCCATAATGCAACAGAATAAAGATAGCTTTACAAACATATGCAAATGTATTAAACTTAGCAAATAATGTCTTGTATTTCAACAAATGTCACATTAAACTAATTTACCTAGCTCTCCACCATAGTAGAAATTGATACAGAAGTGACTTATAGAATATATAAATCTCTTGTTTCACTTAGTGCTTCTGTGAAATGAAAGTAGTCTTAAATCCTTCACAATAAAAAAAAAAAAAAAACCCTCTGTCTCCGAAGTTCTCACTCTGGCTGCAAAATGGAATCTGGTAATTCAACATTCATTCTCTCTTTGTTCCTTAAATACAACTCTTTATCAGGGACAGCAATGTGCCAAGTTTAAAACATTTCCAGACTCTTCTAGACTGAGGATAGAGAGTGGCTAAATTATATCCAATTCTGGCCAATAACAAAAGTTATTAAGTTGGGTTTCTGAGAAAGCTCCTTAGAAAACAGGCAAGAATTCAGCTGGAAAGGCCTTTACCCTGTCCCCTCATCATCACATTCTTCCTCCCTGGAAAGTAGACTTGATGGCTGGAGGTATCCTCTCAAAGAGCAGAAAGACAGACACCTAGTAAATTAATACCATGGAAAGCAGCTCTGATAATCTACTTCCAGGCTACTTTTATAGGGGAAAAAAGATTCTATCTCATGGAAGCCACTGATTTTAGAATTTTTAAAAATATCAAAGGAATTCTTAGCTAACACAATGAGGGAACTTATCCTGGGAAGGAAAATCAGATATACTGAATGAAAATCTCTGGAGCTCTGGCCCGGGAATCTATATTTTCAAAAAGCTTACCAGCTGACTCCAATGCAGCTGGTCCACAGAAGGGCATTTAGGATCACTCAGAAGAAGTAACAAATAATGGGGATACCCTTGCCTATATGAAGATAACAATATACAGGCCAAATAGGACATAACGTTCTGTTTTTTGAGGAGTAGTTATAGATTTATAAGGTCCTTGATAAACTCTAGGTTCTCAACTGCTTAGCTAATAAACTATAACTTCCATTCACTTAATCCTATCCTTTCGCCTATTCCTATCCTTATTGTGCAGGTGTTATAGGAGAGGATTACCACAGCCATGAATGAGTGGAGCTAATGAAACCATGTTGGAGATCAGAATATTAAAATTTTACTTCATCAGGTCTGTGCTCTCATCTAAAGAGCTACCAAATCTATAGCCAGATCAACTTACTGATGTATATAAAAAAGAAAATAATCTGAGGTGTTTTCATAGATCAAAATAGGTAAGACAAATTATCCACATTCATGAAAATAGACAAGGATATTAAAAAACCTAAATGAAAATGCAAATTCCTAGTGATGTCATATCCTAAAAATTTATTGAGTAGATACTTAGTTTTACTAACTTCATCTTTCTGTGCCTGTTTCTTATACTGAACCATCTCCTACACTTATCATCACAGCCAAATGTCTTTTATAATAGTATAGCCTAATTTGGAAATCTATTAAAACAATCTTATATGAAAGTTTAATTTGTGGTCATTTATTTTACACTACTGAAAAATCACTGTACTTTTAACATTTACCATTCACCTTATCAACCTACAAATTCCTATAGTACTGAGTGTTAAAAACATTAATGGATGCTCATACTGTCAATACAAAATCAAAAGTACCTTTTAACATTCTAAGCTATGTACTATACCTCTCATTTAAAATGTTACTTACAGATATTTTGCTACTTTCTGGTACTGCTTCATCACTGAAAGTATCATTTGTTTCTATATCCATCCTTGGCCTTTTTCTAATATTGACATCTTCCTCTTGTTTTTGAACTTTCACACCAGTTTCTAATTCTGGTTTTGTGTCCTTGAATAACTGTTCCAATACTTCATCTTCTATGGCCACATCATCCATTTCTCTTTTTTTATTTGATCTTAGCTTTTCTGAAGCATGAGATTTACTGGCAGAATTTTTCACACTGGATTTTAAATCTATATCTGTAAATAAGTTATCATCTGAGTTTGTGTCCACAGGCTCATTCTGAGATAGATGCTGCTCCTTATTTTGCCATAATGAGGGTGTAGCAGGTTGTGTTTGTTCTAAAACAGAACAAGACATTTCTATTCTTGCTGATTTGCATGAAGACATTTCTTGATTTTCTTCATCCCTTTCCCTTAGATTAAAAAAAAAAAAGAAGAAAACAAAACAAGAAAATGAACACAGCTAAGTAATCTTTTAGTTTGGCAAAATTCATCACTCCCTCCATTTAGTTCACAATGTACTCTTGATTTTATTAATTAACACTATTACTGGAAATCAACAAATAGATCTTTGAAAACAGTGCAGAACTCACATTTCTGCTGTTTTGATAGAACTGATGGACCCTGTGGCTAAAGCAGTATGGTGATCGCTATCTTCTCTGCTTAAGTTGCATTAGTTGATAATTACAGGAAAAGGTAGAAAAATATAAAAATACAAAGAACATGTTGCCAGGAAACAGCAGCTTACTTTATAATGTAGTAAGGTTGTGGGCAGGGAAAATCATCCTGGGAATATAACCTGATGGGTTAATGAGAGACGGATTTAAGAAAGTAAGTCGGAGTGACTAAATCTACAATACGGTACTGACTGTATACTGCAAATGCTATGTGAATATATCACTAAAAGTTTCCTACACAATACTGTATCATTCATTCAATAAATACCAAACACTTTATGCAAAGTGCACTAAGCCCATAGAGGACACAAAGACCTGGGACTCTGTTCTCCAGGAGTTTATTGGATTCATGTTGAACTAGAATAGTCAACCCAATGTTCTATTTACATTAATTTAATGCCAAGGTACCGGACAAACCAACCAATCAAGAGGTTTTTGTAATAATTTAGGTGGTCAGAATTTGAACCTGGCAATAGATGGAAATGGAGGGATTGACAGACACTGAAAATAATAATCAAAAACACTGATTTCAGGAGCCAGAGGACAAAGAGTCAAAAATTGTAACAATGTAAGCTATTTTACTAAAAAAAAAAGAAATCACATTGGGTGAGAGGACAGAAAAAGTTTTTAGGTCTATTACTGGGGAAACAGCATGAAACCCCTGTGGAAAAGAAGTAAAGCTTAAAGGAAAACTTAGGGCCAAATATGTTGATTGTCAGTAATAAAGTCTCAAAACCTGAAGGTAGAGTATAAAGAGCAGTAGGGGGAAGAAAAGAAGTCCTCCAAAGTTCATAAAGAAATGGGAGAAATAACATCATCTTTTCTGAGAAGCTTAACAGGGACGGTACAAGACAAAAGGCAGTAGTAGCTAGAGGAAGAAACCAGGTCAAGAGAAGGTTTTCAAAAATAAAGGTGAGATTGAACTTTTGAAAACAGAAGAAAAAAATCTAGGATGATCAATATATTCAAAATATGGAAATTGAGAAAATAATTGATGGAATATGGTATTAGAGGGAGTGAGAGCGGTTCTCAAGGAAAACCAGCAGAAATGTGATTTTAGAACTGAGATGGGAGCTTAGTTCTTATTGAAGAGAATTGCGGCAAGGAAAACAACACATAAGTACACGCATAGAAGGAGATAAAGGAGAATCTGTCTAGTGGCTCTAGTGAAGGAGATCAGGGACATTTCTGAGAGGGAAAGGGGTCAAAAAGCTGCAGCAGAAGAAGCATACTTAATCAGAACAGACTAAAGACAATACCATTCTACAACAGGATAAAAAAACTTTCATATTTTTTTTCCAGAGACATGAGAGAAGTTATCAAAAACAGACCTTTTTTTGGTAGACGGCTGAAAGTAGTTTCTGATGGAGTTGGTCTGCTGCTGCTGAGAAGCCCTATCTTTACTTTTATTTATACTTGGCAATTTAGTTGGTGAAAGCTGATAGTTTGGGATTCTCATCTTAGCTAAAGTATTTGATACCATACTATTATTATTGGAGCTTGTTTTGCAGGATTCCTTTATAGTGGGTGTGTCTTGTGAAAGCATTCTGATTTTTTGTTCCATTTTGGAGACTTTGATTTCTTTCGGCCTTTCACTCAAATCCCTGTAGAAAAAGAAATGAATGCAAGGTAAACAATCTAGTTTACAGCAACTTTAATATAGAAACAAAGATCGTTAAACAGTTCTAATGTAATATAATTTTAAAAGATAATTTTTAGACAAAAATACACTGAATATATTTTACCATCCCAAGAAAGCAATTCCTTTATTACCTGAGCAAAGGATGATACCTTACTCTTCTTTACCCCCTAGAGCACATATTGTTGCTCTACTATAGATGACTGACAAACACACAAAGAATACCAACTGAGGATAGCCTATTATAAGTTAAACTAAGTAATAATCCTAGGCAATTTCCGTTTTGTTTAAAAATTTTTAATTATTCCCACATAAAATCACTATTACTATGGTACTTTCATTATTATTTACTATTATATTATTATAGTACTTTTTTATTAAAAATGGAAAATCAGAATAAAATCACATATAAGATATTCAGGTCACTGTAAATGAACTGATATGATTATATTTCAGTCAGATGGCAGGCTCTAGAATAGAACATAACTCTAGATTACCAGAAAAATATTTTAAACACACATGCACAGAGTATACTTTTACATACTTTTTACTTTTACAAGGTATGGTTAAATTAGACACTGCCATTGCTATTCTTATTTTACAGGAAAAAAAAAAAAAGGTCAGGCTGTCATTCAAGTAACTTCCAAAACCTTAACAATTTCTCTTGAAAAAGTTAAATCTGGCCTCAATATGAGTGTAGCAAAAATTAAAATAAATATGGTTTAATATAGTGGTATCTTAAGTATCTTAATACGAACACTTCATTATGTAATATTTAAAATAAAAAAAACATACTGTTATAAATAGAAAATAACAAATAATATAAAAGCACTAACCCCTTCCATTCAAAAAAACAAAATAAAACCCCTCTTCAGATAAAGAACCATAGAAAAACTATCTTTATGGACAACTATTAACTATTTAAATAGCTAGATAGACACATATAAAGTATCTTCAAAATTACAAGTGATATTCAAATATAGGCAACATCATACAATACAAATACATGTATTTCAAACTTATCTCACCAGTTACAAATAAGTTGAACAACTCTTTCCAGTCATCCATGTACATTTGCAAGGAATAAAAAAACTATCCTAAGACAGGAGTTGCCAAGCTACAGCCTGTAGGCCAAATCTGGTCTGCCACTTATTTTTATAAACACAGTTATTAGAACACAAAACTTTCAATTACAGTCACCGACACCATATAATGATATTTCTGTCAACAATGGACTGCAACATACGATGCTGGTCCCGTAAGATTATAAAGAAGCTAAAAAATTACTATCACCTACTGACAGTACAGTGCAACCCATTAAGTGTCTATGGTGATGTTGGTGTAAACAAACCTATGTTGCCAATCATATAAAAGTATAGCACAGTAGCACATACAATTAGGTACAATACATAATACTTGATAATGATAACAAATGACTATGTTACTGGTTAATGTATTTACTATATTATACTTTTTATCATTAGAATGCACTCCTTCTTTTATATATATATACACACATATATATAAAACTTTAAAACAGTCTCAGGCAGTCCCTTCAGGAGGGATTCCAGAAGACATTGTTATCACAGGAGATGACGGCTCCATGTATGTTAGTGTCCCTGAAGACCTTCCAGTGGGACAGGATGTGGGGGTGGAAGACAGTGATTGTGATGATCCTAACCCCGTGCAGGTCTAAGCTAACATGTATGTTTATGTCTTTGTTTTTAACAAAAAAGTTTAAAAAGTAAAACAAAATATAAAAATTTGAAAACAGAAAAGCTTAATGAATAATATGAAGAAAACATTTTTGCACAGCTATACAATATTTTAAGTGTTTTAAGCTAAGTATTATTAAAGTTTACAGAGTACAAGTTACAGTAAGCTAAGGTTAATTTATTATTGAAGAAAGGTTTTTTGTATATAAATTTAGTGTAGTCTAAATGTAGTGCTAATAAGGCAACAATCATGTATAGTAATGTCCTAGGCCTTCACATTCACTTAGCACTCACTCACTGACTTACCCAGAACAGCTTCCAGTCTCACAAGCTCCATTCACGGTGTCTTCTTACACAGGTATACCATTTTTTATCTTTTATACAATATTTTTTCTGTACCTTTTCTATGTTTAAATACACAAATACTTCCCATTGTGTTACAATTGCCTACAGTATCAATATAGTAACATGCCATATACATGTGTAGCCTAGGAGAAACAGGCTATACCAGCAGTTCCCATCCTTTTTGGCAACAGGACCAGCTTCCTGGTGAGGTTCTGGGTTTACCGGTGTGGGGAGAGGGGGGAAACAGTTTCGGGATAATTCAAGCATATTTATTGTGCACTTTATTTCTATTATTATGATATTGTAATATATAATGAAATAATTATACCACTCACCATAATGTAGAATCAGTGTGAGCCTTAAGCTCGTTTTCCTGCAACTAGACAGTCCCATCTGAGGGTGATGGGAGACAGTGACAGATCATCAGCCATTAGATTATCATCAGAACCTAGATCCCTCACGTGCACAGCTCACAATAGCGTTTGCGCTCCAATGAGAATCTAATGCTGCCGCTGATCTGACAGGAGGTGGAGCTCAGGCAGTAATGCGAGCAATGGCGAGCAGCTGTAAATAAAGATGAAGTTTTGCTAGCTTGCCCGCTGATCACCTACTGCTGTGTGGCCTGGTTCTTAACAGGTCATGGACTGATACTGTGGCTGAGAGATTAGGAACCCCTGGCTATCTATACTATATAGCCTGGCATATAGTACTCTATATACATAAACATAGGTTTATGTCAACACACTGTTCAATGTTCACACAATGCCGAAATTGTGTAAGGAAGCATTTCTTGGAAAGTATCCTTGTCTTTAAGAGACTACGTATTGTCTCTTGACAAAGACCACATATCATTTATGGCCACTTTCATGCTACAATGGCAGAGTTGAGGAGCTGGGATAGAGATCAACAGTCCTCAAAACCGAAAATAACTACTCGCCAATCCTTTACAGAAAACCTGCTGACCCTTGTCCTAAGATATCATTTTCCCGGGGCTCCCACTCTCCCATGCTTTCTCTCTCAAGAGACAACCTGATAAAGGTATTACCTCCTGAATACACTATTAATTTATTGATAGAATAATAACAATAGTTTGGTGACAAAGAAGCTTTACCATGTATCCGCTTGCTCTGATTCTGTGTCAGCTACGCATGTTGTAGTGTTCACTGGGGCGCTTGGCATTAGTTTTTCATCAACTGACAAGCCTTGTGAAAGGCTTGGTCCTGGAGTTGTTGTCTTTAATCCTGTAAATCACACAAATAGGAAGAAATAATCACAACTGCGAGATACAAGATGAACATCTGGTCACTTAAAACTGTTAGACTATGCCATGCTGAGGGGATTAACTAGGGAATACTGCACATGGTTTTCTCCAATGAGTGGCACCAACAAACACAAAACAGTCTATAAGCAGCCTGCTGGCATCTATGACGGGCTTATCTAAACCAAATCATTTTAAAGCTACATCAGACTCTTTGTGCTGAAGCATTATCAACTGAAAGAAAAATAAAATAAGCAAATTCTAATTCAAATTATCTTTTAAGTCAGTGGGCCAAAAAATTACATTTGTTCCCCCACAGAAAGTATACACACCCTACCATCTATATAAATCAGAATCAATGAGTTTTATTTTCATAAGGAATACATTATTTGAAACAAACCATGTAAAACCATCTTAGACATAACCTTTGGCTACTCCAGAAAACCATAATGATTACCTCATCTTTTTATTTACCAGTTCAAGTGCCACCCTTCTGGAATACTTTTTTTTTTTCTTAACACTTTTTAAATGTTTATTATCATTATTATTATTATTATTATTTTTTAGACGGAGTCTCACTCTGTCACCAGCCTGGAGTGCAGTGGCGCGATCTTGGCGCTCACTGCAACCTCTACCTCCCAGGTTCAAGCGATTTTCCTGCCTCAGCCTCCCGAGTAGCTGGGACTACAGGCGTGCACCACCCCGCCCAGCTGTTTTTGTATTTTGTATTTTTAGTATCATCACGTTGGCCAGGGTGGTCTCGATCTCTTGACCTCGTGATCCGCCTGCCTCGGCCTCCCAAAGTGCTGGGATTACAGGCATGAGCCACTGCGCCCGGCCTGGAATACTTTTTTTGAATCTCCCACACTGAATTAAGAGCTCTCCAATTCTGCTTCCATATCACCATGCACATCATTCTATTAACAATTCAAGCCAGGTGCAGTGCTTCATGCCTGTAATCCTAGCATTTTGGGAGGCTGAGACAGGAGGATCACTTGAGCCCAGGAGTGTGAGACCAGCCTGGGCAACACCGGGAGACCCCATCTCTACAAAAAATAAACAAACTCGCCAGGCATGGTGGCACACACCTGCGGTCCAAACTAATTGGGAGGCTAAAGTGGGAGGATCACTTGAGCCCAGGAAGTCAAGGCTGCAGTGAGCCATGATTGTACCATCGCACTCCAGCCTAAGACCCTATCTCAAAAAACAAAAAAACAATAAACAAAATTCACTTATGACTAGCTGGGTGACCTGTGTCAAGTCACTTAACTTCTTTATGCTTCCATTTCTTCATCTATAAAACAAGAATAATTATAACACCCACCTCACAAAGTTGTTTGGAGGGTTAAATAGCCCCTGGAAAAATGCTTGGAACATAGTAAGCACTGGGTCAGCATTAGCTGTTATCATTATCATCACTTTACTTGTTTACTTGCTACTTTCCCTTGTTAGACTGGTGTATCCTTGAGAATAAGGACTAAGTCTTGCATATTTCTATATCACCAGTACCTAGAGTGATATTTGGTATAGAGTAGATGTAAAAAAAGTTTACAGATTAAACTGGTAACTGAAAAAATTTTTAAGTTGATGTTTACTAAATACCTAAGCTAAATTATTCTGTTAGGTCCTTGTGACATAGGATGTGCTTAATAAATATTTATTACTAATTCTAAATTCAGATACTTAAATGACTTCTGCCACTTTCCCGACGTGACCTCTAGAAGCTCACCGGCATCTCCTTTAAGACACATATCTCTAGAATTCATTTTCACTTGCACACAAGTTTGGAAAGAGTAACAATTATAAATGTTTATATAATCACTGAGTAATTTAATATAGGCTTGGCAAGGTGGCTCGCTGCTGCTCAGCACTTTGGGAGGATGAGGCAGGAGGACTGCTTGAGGCCAGGAGTTAGAGACCAGCCTGGTCAACATTGTGAGACTTCACTTCAACAAAAAAATTAAAAACTAGCTGGGCATGGTGGTGCACACCTATAGTCCCAGCTACTCAGGAGGCTGAGGCAGGAGGATTGCTTGCGCCCACGAGTTCAAGGCTGCAGTGAGTTACGATCATGCCACTGTACACCAGCCTGGGTGACGGAGCGAGACTTTATGAAATAATAATAAGCTGATGACCCAAAAATAACGGGTGTTTGTTGACAGATTACTTACAATTTTCTCCTTGTTAAAAATACCATAAAGGCAGGAACTTGGTCTCATCTATTCACCTCTTTATTTCAAATGCTTGCCATAACACAAGTATGTAACAAATGTTCAATAAATATTTGTTGAATAACAAAAGAGTGAATATAAAAACAAAGGAAGGAGGAGAGAGAAGGGAGACGCATTCACTCTGTTCCCCCAAAGAGGTTGTGCTACAAAATTATTTTAGTATCAGAGGACTATGACTTGGAACCCACATAAACCTACCTACGAAAATGTGCTAGTAATACTACTCACAGTGTACTTTTTAATTCACTTTCACGACTCTGTTTCTATATGAAATAACACATTAGAAAAAAGTACTAGTCTGGTAGTCAGAAAATCAAATTTTAGAATTGGCTTGGCCATGAAGTAGTTATAGACCTTAACTTTTCTCAGCCTTGATATACCTTATCTTTTAATAGAATGATTAGATGATCTCTAAGGCCCTTTCATCTATAAACACAATTTCAACAGTGGGTGACAAAATTTTGTTGCTCCACACTGGAAAACATAATCTTGTGTACCAATAGCTTAGTTCAATTATGCAAAATATTTATACCTACTACAAACAAGTACCGTGCTTGCTGCTGTTAGGGGATTCCAAATTAGTAAGAGCCTACAATATATCTAGTGGTTGAAAGACGCGTGCAAACAACTGGTTATATCCAAAGTAGGAAGAAACTCCGGCTGGAATGCGAAAGAGCTACTGAGCATAGAAACAGAATAGTTAAATCTGACTTGGAGGAGTTGGGAGGGAAAACAATTTAGAAGAGCCTCACGAAGGAGGTAATCATTTGTAGAATGAGTCAGATTTTGACGAGCAGTACTGAGCATTCTAGGAATGGAACGTTATGATCAAGGTGAGGAATTGTGGGAACTATAAAAAATATGGCACATGTATTCTGTAGAGAGGCTATGTAAAAAAGGTGAGGATGGGAGGAGGAAGGCTGCAGCTAAACTACTGGGGACTCAGAAGTCTAGACAAAGGGTCTTGGAGATTTATTCTGTGGATAATAAGAGCTAGTTAACGTTTTTCAGAAAAGAGAAGGTAATTTAATAGTGGCATAGTGAAATATCAACTGTAGAGATGAGTTTGGAGTAAGGACCATTACTAGGGCAATTATTAATACAATCAGCTCTCCAGAGAGAAGGATGTAGAGGGTTCAAACAGGGCACTGGCTGGGAGAAGGGGACAGACACAGACCTCTTGAGCAGAACCTGTAGAGTGAGAATTTCAGGTCTTGGTGATAAAACGGAAAAAGAAGAATAAAAAATGACCAAAGTTTCCAGTCTGAGTGCTTCTTCTTTTTATATAAAAGAAGACTCCTCTCTAGTTCATTTCTTCCCAAGATTATTCTAATTTAGTGGTTTCTGGAGTTTGTATCGGAAACAGGAGCTTAAAAATCAAAACAAACCAAAAAACTCAGATGTCTAGGATGCATTTCAGAATGTTCTGAATCATGGAGAATGTACATTTGAATTAAAGATTGCTTCTGAAGCATAATATCTAGTTGAGAATTGATTTGCTAAACAGAGAAACACAGGACAGTGACCCCAAATGGGTGCTGAGACAAGGGGAGCTACTAACTTAGACCTAATCACCATTTTTACATGTCTGTTGTAGTTAAAGCCTAAAATTACTGATACTGGTCTTTTTTCTGTAACAGAACAGAAATCTATCAACAAAATAATATGTACAGCACCTGCTAGTTCTAAGAGTTGGGCATATTTCTAACAGACAAGGAAGGAGTAGTTCCTCCAAGAATATGGCTCTCTTTGGCATCCACATTTAAAAAGTTCCCTTGCCAGGAGTCTGAAGAGTTGGTCTTTAGCTTTTCACTTTATGGATGAATTCTAGGAATTTGGTGAAAATATTAATCATATCACAATTCCACCAAAATAAGTTATTTGGATATATTTAAAACTTCACAAGCACTTAGGACTGTGTGTATTTGAAGGTTACCTATGTGCAGACACAAACATATCTAGTATACTCAATGGGATAGGGTAGAGATAGCACTTGAATAAACATTCCCATCCAAATAATAAAAAAACAGCCTGTCAAATTTTATCAGATGTCTATCCTTTTGCACCAGCTCCCAATCATCCCTACACCACCATTTCTCAAAACGTCACACATTAAAATATAAGCCATTTGCACTGCAATGTAATAATGTCACAACAGCTTTAAGACTCAGTTTGAACCAATTACTTGCTATGTGACCTCCAGCTAATTTCCTAACCTCTCTGTCAGTTCCCTCATCTACCAAAAGTAGATGATGCCCTTCCCTCTATCTTACAAGGATTGTTTTGCAGATTAAAGTTTGATGATGTACATAAAGTGCTTACTCTAGTCTCTGCACACTCCAGAGGCAGCAGTTATTACTACTACTCATGGTTACTAATGATCGACATATCTAATAGCTTCCTGGTCAGTAGGCCTAATGGCTAACTCCTTCCAAAATTTAGCTTAGCACATTCCTTACTTGTTTAAACCAAGGTTGCAGAGCATGAGGAGATACACGGACTGACTCCATAGTGGCCATTCAATGGACTACAGTGAATGGTGCTCCTCAGAGTGTGCAATGCGGTGGTGCTGTTCTCTAACTTGTCTCTTTTTGCCCAAGTTCAATAGCTGCTGATGAAATAACTACAGAACAAATCCAGGAAGCAAATAAATATATATAGGAATACAGAATGGATGCTCTGAGAGTTAGGCAAATTAGAAAAGTTAGTAGAGAGAATAAATGTAAAAATCTCCAAGGTAAAAAAGCAAGAAGAAAATAAAGAAACCATTTTTACAACAGCTTATTAAAAAATTTTTTTAAACTATGGAAATGTGTTTTAAATAATAAAGGGGAAACAGTGACTGTCTCTGAATACATTGGCTTTCGTGATTAACACTGAGATTATTATAACGCACGTTCTTCATCTCAGTAAATGGCACCACCATCCACCCAGTTACTTACGCCAGGAAACTAGGAGTCGTTTCTAACTACTCCACAGGAAAGTCCCACCAGGTCTAGTTCTAAAATATATCCTGAACCTGTTCATTTTTCTGCATCTCTACTACTATCATGCTGGTCCAAGGCACCAGGCTCTTTCACATATAGATTTCCACAACAGCATTCTACTCATATCTCCTCTTACATTGCTGACCCTTAGAATTCTCCACCCAAACCTAAGAGTGATCTGTTCCTTCTATCTGGAATTATCCACCACCCAGATCCTCACAAAGCTGCCTTTTCTCATCATTCAGGACACACAGCTCAATTGTCACCACTTGAGACTTTCCTTGAATACCTATCTAAAACAGCCTACTACCATCACTATTACATATCTCACCTTGTTTTACCTGTCTTTATATTTGGCTCGATCTGAACTTATTACATATGTTTGTTTGCTTGTTTACTAAATCCTGATCTTCAGAACATAAAGTGTACAATAATAAGGATCTTACTTTATTTACCACTTCATAACAGTGTCTGCTACATGGTAGCCAGAAATATTTACAGAATGAATAAATGAAAGTATAAATGGATGAATTTTAAAATATGGTGAATATACTCACCCCTAGCAAGTATATAAGCAACGTATATTTAGCTTATCAATTTACATAATAAAGTTGTTAACAAATCAATAAAATCATGCTTTAATTACCTGTACTGGGATGGCCCCGAGGATCACAGTAATTCTTTGTAGTCATGAAAATCACCGCCAATCCAATTTCTGCTTCAGGAATAGGTCTAAGACCTTGCCTATTAGAATAAAATAGTTGAAGTATGATAATATATTAAAACTAGCAACTTTTATTAAGACAATGTCAAGATAAAGCAACCTCTTTTTTTTTTCCTCCCAAATAATTTTATGGTATAGACAAAATTTCAAATGCAGAGTACTATAATAGCTTACTCGCTGGGGCACTGTTACGTTGACAAGTCTACCATCTTTCAGTAACTCCATTAACTTTACCTGTAAAAGAAGGGGCTAAAGAATATAGATCTTCCCAGCTGTACAATTCTACAATTTTTGGAATAAAAACAGTACTACCCACATTAAACAATAGAACAGGCTTTTATGGCCAGGCATGGTGGCTCACACCTGTAATCCCAGCACTTTGGGAGATTGAGGCGGGTGGATCACCTGAGGTCAGGAGTTTGAGACCAGCCTGGCCAACACGGTAAAACCTCGTCTCTACTAAAAATACAAAAATTAGCTAGGTGTAGTGGTGCACACTTGTAATCCCAGCTACCTGAAAGGCTGAGGCAAGAGAATCGCCTGAACTTGTGAGGTGGAGGTTGCAGTGAGCTGAGATTATGCCACTGCACTCCAGTCTGGATGACAGCATGAGACTCCATCTCAAAAAAAAATAAAAAATAAAAAAAAATAACAACAGGCTTTTACAAACAAATCTATGGATACTATGATCCTAAGATGAAACTTCAAAGAGAAGAAAAAAAGAAGGGAGAGAGGAAGGATGGAGAGAAGTAGATAGAACTATACCTAACGTATATCTGTACATGTGTTACAACTTTAAGTATAGTAAATCAAATCATTTTGCCAAATTTACATGTATTAAGGTATCTTCACATTAAAGGAATCTTATGGTGAACCTATTTTTTGTTGTTCTGTAAGGTCAATGACTGATTTTTATATAAACAAAAATACACCGTTTAATATCATATAAAAATTACACCTCAAATTTTAACAAAGAACTACGACATGTCTTTTAATACTCATTGTAAAGTTGTTGTTGTTGTTGTTGTTGTTGTTGTTTGAGATACAGTCTCGCTCTTTTGCCCAGGCTGGAGTGCAGTGGCACAATCATGGCTCACTGCAACCTCTGCCTCCCAGATTCAGGCAATTCTTGTGCCCTTGGTTTCCCAAGTTGCTAGGACCACAGGTACACACCACCACACCCAGCTAATTTTTGTATTTTTAGTAGAGATGGGGTTTCACTATGTTGGCCAGGCTGGTCTCGAACTCCTGGTCTCAAGTGATCCGCCTTTCTCAGCCTCCCAAAGCGCTGGGGTTACAGGCGTGAACCACCTTGCTCGGTCAAGATATTTTAAATGGTTAGTTTGCAAGGTCTTTTTCAAATGCTTAATGTGTCTTTTTCTGTGTATTGAGCTTACTTAAATAGGATTCAGTTACATGTGCAATTAAAGTATTAGACTAAAAAAATAAAATTTTAAAAAGCTTTATAATCAAGTGATCACATATACCTACCTATAATTCAGATAATTCAAAACTGGTATTTTATTACTCTACTAACTTTTGCAACTATAAATTATACTATGTGAATTAGTTATGAAGAATGGTTACATAAAATAGAAACGTTTTAATACATATTTAATAATGCTCTACAGAAATTACATCACCCTTAATGGAGAAACACTGGAAGCATTTATTTTAAAGTCAACAGTGAGATAAATGTGGACATTATCACCACTTCTAGTCAACACTGTTCTGGAGGTCCCAGTTGGTATGAAACAAAGAGACAGAAAAAAGAGGTATCAGAGAAATAAGGATTAGAAAGGAGGATGGAAACATTCCTTATAGATGATATGATTTATAGAAAAGACTACAGATAAATTATTAGGAAAAAAGAGGAGTCTGGCAAGACGGCTGGATATAAGATGAATATCTGAATGTCAGCTGAATTTCTTTACAGCAGTAGTGAACTAGAAAAAGTAATTAAACTGACAATATTCACTTATAATAATATCAGAGAATATGTACTAGCTAGGAAGAAATACAGTAAGATATTCAAGATCTCTATACACAAAGTATAAAATTCTATTAAGAGATTTCAAGAAAACCTAAATAAATGGAGATACCACATTCAAGGATAAAAATAATTAAAATTTACATAAATTGCTAATTCTCAAGTTTACTTGTAGATTCAGTGCACTTCCTAATCAAAATCCAAACAAACTGTAGCAAAAGATGATTCTAAATGTAAACGAAAAAATAAAGGGTCAAGAATAGCCAGGATGCTTCCGAAGAAGAGCAAAAAAAGACTTGTTCTACCAGCCACGAGGACTTCATGGAAGTTGTACTAATTAAGACAATGAGGTATCGGTACAAAGAAAGGCAGACTGATGAACGAAAAAGAATAAAGTCAAAAACACAGAAGTGCATGTACGTAACTTTTGTGTAAAACAGAATTCCAGATAAGTTAAAAACAAATGTCAAAAACAAAAGATGGTATCGAAATACTAGTAAAAAACATAGGTGAGTATCTTTAAAGCACTGACTAACACAGAAAAGATTTTTACTATATAGCAGGTCCTTGAACAATGTCATTTCATTCAGTGTCATTTCATTATAACATCGGCAAGAAAAAAACTGATTCCTAACCAGGGCCGCTGTCTGTGTGGAGTTTGCGCTCTCCCCCAGTGTCTGTGTGGGTTTTCTGTGTGTACTCTGCTTTACTACCACATTCCAAAGATGTGCACATTAGGTGAACTGGTGTGTCCAAATTGTCCCAGTCTGAGTGACTGTGGGTGGGTGTGTCAGTGTGCTCTGCAATGGAATAGTGTCCTATCCAAGGTTGGTTCCCACCTTGCACCCTGAGCTGCTGACTAGGCTCTGGCCATCCACAACTGTTAACTGGATTCCGGATGACAGTCATTTCACACAGGAGAAAACTGGGCTAGGGGTAACCATGTAAGTTATTTTCAAAGATCTGGCTGGTATTTTAGATGACAGATTTTTTTCAGACACTTACTGTCTGAAAAATAACTAAATAAATAATTGGTGAACAAAATAAATGTGTATTATGCACAGATCAATGATAAGCATGTGTCACAGACCAAGGATTATGATTCATCCAATTCTGTGCAAGGCTGGGGAACAGGTCAGGAAAGAAGGAAAAGCAGGAGATAATAAAGAGAAAATAATTAAATTAATAACAGGAAGAGTTACCAAAATTTGAGCTGAGATACCAGAAAAAGGTCTCAGCAAGAACAAAAATCAGGGTTGTATTGTTCCCCTGGACTTCTAATCTTCTCCAGAAGACACTTAATCTTTACTACAGATTTCCTATACTCACTTCTGACATCTAATCAACAGAGCCATGGCAATCACTGATCACAACGTTGCCCTGTTGAAATTCGGTCAACAGCTGGCTTTACTGGCCACTCTGCTTCATATAATTGCTCCTTCATTGGCTTGAACTAAGTTAACAGGTATTATTTTAAGTGACAGTCTTTCTCAAAATATAATACTGCACTACCTCCAAAAAATGTATTGTGGCCAGGTGCAGTGGCTCACACCTATAACCCCAGCACTTTGGGAGACTGAGGCAGGCAGATCACTTGAGCTCAGGAGTTCAAGACCAGCCTGGGCAACATGGCAAAACCCACTCTCATAATAAAGAAATTAGCAGCAGCGTGGTGGCATCCACCTGTAGTCCCAGTTACTTGGAAGGCTGAGGCAGGAGAATTGCTTGAGCCTGGGAGGCGGAGGCTGCAGTGAGTCAAGATCACACCATTGCACTCCATCCTGGGGCAAGAGAGTAAAACCCTGTCTCAACCCCCACCCCTACCAAAAACCCAAAAAACCGTATCGTAACAGGAGTCAAGTGTCACCTCATGATTAAGGCACCAGCGTCTGAGCTACCTGGTACTCCAGCTACTTTTTTTTTAGCCTCAGGGTGTCAATATATGCTGAAAGTAAAGAGCCTGGACTCCAGAATCCAACTGCCTGGGCTCACATCCTGGCGACCCTGCTCACTGCCTCTGCTATATGCAGACCCCCTTCTGCCTCAGTTCACTCATCTGCACAGTGAGGACCACAACAATAAATAATATATAGGTTGAGGATTAAATGTTTATACATATATAAAGTCTTAGGCCAAGACCTGCTATGTAGGATAATTTTTTCATTATTATTATATATTACTGCTGTTGCTCTGCCTGGCACATTCTTTGTCTGGCTCTTTGAAAAACTGGTCATAGGTAAGACATTGTCTAAAAGAGGCCTTCTCTGTTTAGAGTAAGCTTCTTCCCCACTGCCAGGTTACTGCTTCCTTTATATACATGTGTAATGATTTGTTTACTTGTCTTTCTGTGTCTCTCCCTCTAGACAGTAAGCTCCAGTGATGGCAGGGACCATGACTATCTTGTTTTTCATTACATTTCCAGTGCCTAGAACACAATGGAACTATAGTAAATTTGTGTTGTAGTAGTAAGATAGTATTTTTGTTATACAGTACATCTTTTTTACAGTAGTTAATACATCTCAATTAAGTAAAATATTTATAGGATAGATGACTAAAATTTTACTTTTTATTTCAGCAAGCCTGTAAGAGAAAAAAAGAAAATCCCCATGGTCAGAATGATTCCTGGGACAGGAAAAATGAATCTTTTGTAGGAAGCTGGCTGTGGACTTTTCAGGCATATAAACACTTTAGGACTCACCTACTTTTTGCTACATGAAGAGCAATTTAGTCAGAAGACTGCCAAGCCTGGTATTTCTATAATACATACTGGCCTCAACAACGCTAAGACTATTAATGCAAATTAAGGTCTAAGGAAAATCCTTCAGTTAGCTCTTTTACAGTCTCCCTCCACACTACAAACATCATTTCAACCAATCTGCCTTTTTTTCTGCTTTCCCATAATAGCCTATATAAGGATAGAAACGTTTGTATGTCTTTCTAATGGGTAATAACCATCAAAGGGCAACTACATTTCAACGCTAGGCAACTGCAGAAAACCTTTCACCTTTGAGTTTTAACTTTCTCAAATGCAACATATTCTGTAAAAAAAACTTAACACTACTTTGTTAATTTACAGAGGTAAACTCTACAAATTCTATTAAAATAACAAAAGAGCATAAAATATTTTTGAGTAAAACTGTCATGAATAAAGATATTCTATATCTAATATACCAAGTCACAATTAATTTTCAAGTATACTACACTATAAAACCTTTTATTAATTCTTGTATCAGCCGGGTGCAGTAGCTCACGTCTGTAATCCTAGTACTTTGGGAGGCCGAGGTGGGTGGATCATCTGAGGACAGCAGTTTGAGACCAGTCTGGCCAACATGTTGAAACCCCGTCTCTACTAAAAATACAAAAATTAGCTGGGTGTGGTGGTGCACATCTGCAGTCCCGCTACTAGGGTGGCTGAGGCAGAGGATCGTTTGAACCCAGAAGGCGGAGGTTGCAGTGAGCCTAGATTGTGCCACTGTACTCTAGCCTGGGCAACAGAGTAAGACCCTGTATCAAAAAAATAAAAAATACGCCAGGTGTGGTAGCTCATACCACTAATCTCAGCACTTTCGGAGGCCGAGGCAGGTGGATCACCTGAGGTCAGGAGTTCAAGACCAGCCTGGCCAATGTGGCGAAACCCTGTCTTTACCGAAAGTACAAAAATTAGCTGTGCATGGTGGCGGGCACCTGTAATCTCAGCTACTCAGGAAACTGAGGTAGGAGAATCACTTGAACGCAGGAGGCAGAAGTTGCAGTGAGACAAGATCGCGCCGCTGTACTCCAGCCTGGGCGAGAAGAGCAAAACTCCGTCTCAAAATAAATAAACAAAACAAAACAAAAAATTCTTGTATCTACTTTTCTGTTGTTAGGTGAAAAGCAACAAAAAAGGTTAAACATAAAATCTCCTACTTGCAGTTTTCTACAAATAAAGAATAATTCTATACCTTTGGAGCATATCCATTATCGACTGAATCCATTTCTTCTGAGAGTCAGGAATTAAGGTCTGTGAGTTTGTTATTCCTGTATCAACAACACACGTTTCCGGAGCCAAAAAGAAATTATGTTCTTCTTCATTTTCTTCTGTTATCAACCTAGCTTCCCCACCTCCAAAGACAACTGCAGAACTCAATTTCTTATGCTAAAAATGGACGGAAACATTTTAAAAAGTAAAATGTAATGTCTTGAACACATTCTTATAAGCATTTGATTTGGGAAACATAGAAGTACAATTCAAGAAGACTTGGTGCTACTTCTTGAGTAGGTAATTTCAGCTCCCACTCTGAGAAAGTCCCTAGTTCAACAGGTCTCTGCAGCCCTGGAACTGTTACACTCTCTGTGGTTCCTCATCACACTTCCTAACAGCACTGTAACTGTGGGCTTACCTGCATTTCTCCACTACAACATAAACTCTCGGAAACCCCATTTTGGCACACAGAACATATTCAACAGATTGAACTTCTTTAGTTAGCTTACTACCTAAAGAGGTTTAGCTTACTAACTAAAGAAGTTAAAACTAAGTTTCCTGTCCTCCTGTGTATTTATGAATAGGCCAGTTATCACAGACTTTAAGAAACCCTGTAATCACAGCCATGATCACTGACTGGGCAAGTCTGGTGCCTAGGCGGTTTTTAATTCTACTTCACACTTTCACACAAAATCCCAAAATGAAATACATTAACAACTATTGATAAGAGTTAATAATGTATTCTAGTTTGTAATGTATTCTTTAGGAAAATTTAGCTTATAACATAATTACCTGTTTGGCACTCAAAAATATAAATGTTTTCCCTTTGAAGATTTGTTTTCTTTCCTGTCGTCCTGACAGATCAACATTTTTACTTCCAATAGAAGGTTCATCAAGAGGTGGGTAAAAACTGTAAAAATAATTAAAGTATATTCTAATTACATACTACTATGTTTGCTATTAAATTTGTAAATGGAGTGACTATCTGACACTCAAAAGGCATAATTTCCATAATACCATTATAGTATTTTTTTTTTTCTAAGTAAGAATTTTATCTGGGACAAAATGACAAAAAGCATCTAACTGCCTTTTCTAGAAATACAGTGGCAGGTGACACAAAGAGCTAGAATTGATCATTAATACCTCAAAATAAATAATCCAAGGTAGACAATCATAACAATATGAACATTAAACACACATGACTCAAACAAGGTACTGAATTACAAAAGGTTGAGAGAAACATCATCCATAAAGATCAAACTCTATTAGCATCTTGTGTTTGCTTAGGAGCCAATATCCATTAAAACGCTCATGTTTCAATTCTATTAACACAATCTATTATGAGTGTTTTGTTAGAGTTCTCTTTGGAGAAGTTCAGGAAATTTTTAAACTTACATTATTTACTCAGTTTAAATAAAATTTACAAAACAAGACTAAAGAATATAACATTTTAGCTCTTTAATTTAATGCTATAAGAACATCTTAATCATCCATGAAAATAAAGGAAAACCAGAAAATGGAGAAACATCAACAGCCTCTCATCAGTCTAGAGTTTCAACTTCCTGTATAATCAGATCTTTTGCTACAGCTGTTCATGATTGACCAGCATTTCAACTTCTCTCTCTTCCTTTCAGTAAAAATTACTAACCCATGATGATGATGATAAGGGGACAATGTAGGGAGGGAGAAATGCACAACCTGGACAATCAGTCACAAATCAAGAGTTAACTATCTGCAGAGATCAACATCCAGCGTGGTAAAAACACTGTAGCCATTAAGAGTCACTATCCAGCATTTTAGAACTAATTACCTTACATCTTTCCCCTGGACTTCTCCTTGGAAACACACACGTTTCACAAAGGAAAGCTGAGTTATGATTGAACAGTTACATTACTTTAAAATTTTTTTCATAACTGATGCATGTATTTTAATTTCACTACAATGGATGCTGTAAGTCTATTTTGAAGTAATGATTTCCGGAAGCCGCAATCTCAAATGAGTTATCTGCAGGCAAGAGCAGACTCACTTGGCAGGACAGAATGCAGGCCACTGTGTTAGTTCTGGTTTTTCTAAATAACTAACTTAAAAATTCTATTTATTTTACTTTTAAAATATACAGAGAACAGTGGAAACTATTTTAACTGTTAACAAAAACTAAATCTACAATAAGAGCACTGGAAAGTTAGTAGACATTCGGACACATAAAAAGGATCAATTTTAGTATCTCTTTGAATCTTTTTTATCCCTTATCTCGTAATAAATATTCCCCCATAACTTATACTTCTTTTTTAGTGTAAAACCTAACTAACACTTTACTTATATACAAATAACCAGTTTACCAGTTAGTCCACACAATAATGTAACAACACTAGGACAGATTACAGAGTCAGTTACAGACAAAAACAGTAAGTAAATGTTTAACACATATGACTATGTGTTACAGTCATATACGACTACAACACTATGACTGAGTAGATGTGACATTCTTCCCGCTTTCCCAAAACACTAAAGTTGAATGATTTTTAAATTATCTACCGCTTTATATTATTCACACTGTCATTCTTAATTATGCCATAGATAACAGTTTACAGTAGCCAGGGAGCAGCTAACTGTAGCTTAGTTCAATGAAGTCTGAGCCAGGTTCCTAAACATACGTGTACGGTAGCCTGTTAGGCCTCTCTAACAGCTCCACCAGAGTTCTAACTTTATTAGTGTGATTCTTTAACAGCTGACTCCTCCACTAAGTGCCATGAGGGCAGAAACTGTAACTTTTTTTGGCTCATCATTATATCCTCAAGTCTATCTTGCCTGACATTACAAAATATAAATAAAAATTCAACCTAATAATTGAAAAGTGAATAAAAAGTATAAACATCTTTCAATTCCCTCAAGTATAAATTTGAGTATTAAAATTCCAGAACTTATACAATGTATTTTGGTTTTGTTTTGAGAACACTGATAAATTTGAGCCCCAATACTTGGTAAGATCAATCTTGAACAAAAAAATACAAAACTGTGTTATCTAGAAGCTAACCAAATGCTGGCTATGACACCAACACGGATTATTCTTAGTAATACATATATCTGATATATGATAGATACATTCATACATAGATAATTAATACAGTGATTAAAAAACACTGTGTTCTAGAACTTCAAATACCTACATAAGCCTTTTTCTTTTTACCAGTGTAATGATGAGAATGAGAAAGAAGAGACTAGTGATGAATGTGAAGAGATCATTAAAAAATCAGTATTTCTGAAGCATTACATTCTAGAAGTTTTAAAGCATTTCTGACACTCTAGTAATTTAATAAACTAGTACAAAAACTGGAAAATAGGAAAGTAACCTGTCAGAGACCTAGGCTAGAGGCATATTGACTGAATATAATGACACTACAAATAAAAAGTGATCTCCAATTTCTATCATTAAAAAATTAAAATGTTTTGGGTTCATTTATATAGAAACTTCAAGAGCTACAAATAGTTATGTTTTATTACATAGTAACTAGTACATATTACGAATCATACATTCTATAAAATGTTTAATCTAGAAATTTTGCTTTTTCCCATTTACATTTTCTACTTAAATTCATTACATGATCTTCAATAAATTTCATATAACCTACAGTATATCATCTTCACTTCTGTACCAAGATTTTGCAAATACAGAATTTTTCTGAATCCATGTATAATTCTGGCTCTAGAAACTGTATCCCAAGCCACACATATTTATTTGTCCAATATCTGGACAACTGCTTATTTCATTAGTCCTGCAAGCACATGTTCATAATTTTTAGAACCATTTACTATATGGCTTTATTTATTTATTTTTTTGGTGATCTGGAAAAGGCTAGACTACAGTGACATCCACAATTTGCAAATGTGAGGTTCTATCTCCTGAAAAAAATTACTAATACTAGCTAAATTTCTTGCTTTCGATTTAAATTAACTATGTAAGGTGGCCTCTATAAGCTTCCTAAACTGTCAAACTTTCATTTAATGAGATTATTTCAGGCCAATGTGTCTTTTGGGTCTGAGATTTGACTACCAGCTGATAAGTCAACCTGTTCCTGTTTCAAGGATGCTGGCAGAAGACAAACACTCCTGAGTCACAGCAAAGCAAGCAGCATGAGCCCCAGTATGCTTGCTGCAGGTCTCCTCTCTGACCAGGTGCCATAGGTAAGACGTAGGGGGTACATACAGTGGTGTGTGTTACAGGAGAGAGGAACACTGAACTTGGGAAACCACCAGTATTACAACAGGCCATAAGCAAGCCTACATTTTGTCACAGGAAGGAAACATTACTTCATCCCTCCCTCGAGGTTTCTCACTGCAAACGAGAAATGGTCTGCGTAAAGGAGAGTCAGGCCTTGCATTCTTGGCCTATTCAGCAAATTGCTTATGAATGCAAGGGACCCATGGAGGACTCCACCTCTCAAGAGTATCTCCCTAAAACAATACTTGTTGTTTGAAATAATTAATACACCATCCTACAACATGACTCTGTAAAAACTCAAATAAAAGCCAACTCCCCCTCCTTTCTAGGGGATAATCTCCTTACATTTAGACATATAAATCTCCTCTATTAGACCACAGATTATCAAAATTGAACACTCCTTTTAAATGTATTCTTCTAAAAATGACTTCATCTACTTCAGCTACTTTGATGATAGTCAAGGAAAATGAGATATTGCAAATCATTTTATGTACATGAAGTTATAACTGTCATATCCTGTTTCTTGATAACAGTGCAAAGATGTACACATAGCTGTACTAAATAAGACTGTACATTTTATTGGAAAAAAATATTATAGTATGCCTCCTAATTTAAATCCAGGACTAGCAGTCATACTTTTTTGGAACATTAGAGGTACTTACGTAATCAATGGAGTCACCACAATTTATTTCATATCCCTTTCGTAACCCATTCCTTCTACTAGTTAATGTTTATAAATCGAATCTTTTTTCTGTTAACTGAGTACTCAAATGAGCTCTCAACAAGCACATCAAAATGGATCCAGATGGGTACAGGACTCTATTAAGGCAAATAACTACATACATTTAAAAATTTTATTATCAATTGCCATCATCAAACATGGGCTAATAGAATAAATAACCTGTTCTAGTTAACACCGAATTAGGAGTTATTCAACAATCTCATGGTAGGGATGCTGCATAGTCGTCATGTACATTGATACAATCAAAAACTGAATCTAGAAAAAAATTATGTTGAACTTGATCAAAAACAACCCTAGGTTAAACACAACTGACAATCTGAACAAAAAGAGGAATCAACAACTAATTCTAAAAACTCCAAGACCACAGAATATATCACTAGTAGTGAAAACTTATCAGACTCCTCTACCCTCAAGTATAATCTAGAATTAAGAATAGTTCATTATCTGTAGCCAGAGTCATTATTTACAAGATTTTATGTACTTCCTCAGGGAGACTTATCAAGAGGCTTCAGGGAAAATTGTGATTCTGTTAAAATACTATGCAATTATGTAGTTATGTCGGTGAAGTTTCTTGAGGAGAGACCAGTGCTTTCATCATCTTCTTTTTTTTTTTTTTTTGAGACACAGTTTCACTCTGTCGCCCAGGGTGGAGTGCAGTGGTGGGGTCTTGGCTCGCTGCAACCTCCACTTCCTGGTGTCAAGAGATTCCTATGCCTCAGTCTTCCAAGTAGCTGGGATTACAGGCACCTGCCACCACACCAGGCTAATTTTGTATTTTTAGTAGAGACAGGGTATCTCCATGTTTGTCATGCTGGTCTCGAACTCCTGACCCCAAGTGATCCGCCTATCTTGGCCTCTCAAAGTGCTAGGATTACAGGTGTGAGCCACCAGGCCTGGCCTGCTTTCATATTTGCAGGAGTTCAGTCAGGGTGGTAGGAAAAAATGTAGAGGGATGAAAACCTTGGAAGGCCAGAAGGTTTTACATTTGGAAGCAGCCAAATTCTCTTACACAATGCCTGAAAGCTTAGATTAGATAACAAGGGATGTAAAGAAACTGATCTAGGTAAGTTACTTAGCTCGGAACCTGGCCTTTTATCATTCGTAGGACTGCTCTCTCCGGATGGGAATCATGTTAATTATCCACAACTGCGTAGACTCAAAGCCTTTGTCATTAAATCTATACTGAATAAACGACCACAGCACCAGCTAGTTGGGCTGTGGCTGCTAACTCTACAGCACCCCCCTCAGTGTCTGTGGGTGGCTCAGCCCCGCAGCTCGCTCTTTCACTGGATACCTGTGTTTGAGTGCATTTGTTCATCTGTCGCTGGGTCAGGGTCTGTGGGTCAGACCTGGCACATATTCAGGGGTCTTGGACTCAAAAAACGTTAAGAATCCTCTATTTTAAAATCTGAGCATCTTTTTCCAGAGTCCAAATATATCGCATTATCTGCCAACTGGAGTATAAAATACAAAAAAACTTCCCAGATAAAAATTATAAACAAAGAGAAAAACCTGATTTTTGGTTATTTTTAACAGCTATTATCAGGTATAAACAGTCCCTAAAAAACGAACATTAAGCAAAATAGCTTATAACAGCTCAAAACAGATTAAAATTAGTAGTAAAATTTCTAACTGGCATAACATTTTAATTTTTTTTTTTAATTTTAAGTTCTGGGATACATGTGCAGAACGTGCAGATTTGTTACATAGGTATACATATGCCATGGTGGTTTGCTGCACCTATCAACCTGTCATCTAGGTTTTAAGTCCTGCATGCATTACGTATTTGTCCTAATGCTCTCCCTCCCCTTGTCCCCCACCCCCCGACAGGCCCCGGTGTGTGATGTTTCCCTCCCTGTGGCCACGTGTTCTCACTGTTCAACTCCCACTTATGAGTGAGAACATATGGTGTTTGGTTTTCTGTTCCTGTGTTAGTTTGCTGAGAATGATGGTTTCCAGCTTCATCCATGTCCCTGCAAATGACATGAATTCATTCTTTTTTATGGCTGCATAGTATTCCATGGTGTTTATGTGCATGGGTATGGACATATACCCAGTCTATCATTGATGGGTATTTGGGTTGGTTCCAAGTCTTTGCTATCGTAAATAGTGCTGCAATAAACATATGTGTGCATTTGTCTTTATAGCAGAATGATTTTTAATACTTTGGGTACATACCCAGAAATGGGATTGCTGGGTCAATTGGTATTTCTGGTTCTAGATCCTTAAGGAATCACCACACTGTCTTCCACAATGGTTGAACTAATTTACACTCGCACCAACAGTGTAAAAGCGTTCTTCTTTCTCCACAGCCTCACCAGCATCTGTTGTTTCCTGACTTTTTAACTCGGCTAGGTAGGTATTAGTCTCAATTTTGAAATGAGTAAAATGGAGCTCAGAAAAACTGAGCTACATTCCCAAAGCTATGGTGCTGTTAATATTCTGGACTATGTGGCTCCCAAAGAGAGTTGCTGCACCACACAATTCCAGAGCTAACTGTGGTGTGATGCCCGGACCTGACAGATGTGCTCTTCTGACCATACCTCAGTGCCATTTACTGTCTTTCCATTTTTTTCTTTAAATATTAGCATATATTTAACATTCGTTTCAGAGATACAGAATAATCAACAAAGAAATTTGGGAAACTCTTTCTTTACATACTAACAAAAAATCTTCCATTAATAATACTGAACTATAACAGCAACTATTACATTCTGAAACAACCATTAAAGAGGGAATCAACCTAAATAAAAATCAATGCTATCATATAAGTGATATCTTGTTATATTTAAAATACATAATATACCTTTCAATTTGTGGAGGCTGCTTCTTGGACTGAACTGCTTTCAGGAATTCAGTAAAATATTCTGGCTTTACAATTGGACGTCCACAGATGAGTGCACATATAGTCTAAAATGAAGAAAACATGTGAATATATATATTCATATGCTACCATTTTTTTAAAGAAAAGTTTTAAATTATAAACTACAAAGAGGCTGTTTACATTCATAAAAAACAATGTTTTCCCTTTCATCTCTCTAAATTTATAAAGAAGCCACAATCTATAAAACAGAAGTCAGTCTTTGGTCACTGCATCATTTTAGAACATAAACCACAATATAATCACGCAATTATAAGAAGTCACCAATTACAATACTAATTTTTAAAACTGCTTTTTTGGAAGGGGTGCAACAATATAAAATAAAAGTCAATTTTAAAATGCATTTCCACTTTCAAAGACATTAAAGTGTTAAAAATTATTTAAGAATTGAGAAAATGTAACATCTGCTGCAGGGAAGACAGTATTAGGAGATGAACATGAGATATTTTTAGACTAACTGTCTTTCAAAAAAAGTGTAACTATGCAGTAAAGCCTTTTTGTGAAAGTAAATAAAGAAATCACTTTTGGTAAAAGCACAAAATAAGTATATATAAAGTGGAAAAAAAGAAATTTAAACTCACATGTGAATTAAGCTGTAAGTCTCAAATATGATACATCCAAAAAACATGACAAACATTAGAAAATACTACAGTGGGTAATGAAAATAAAATTCAGAATAATATAAATATGCTTTTTTATTTTTGAGACAGGGTCTCGCTCTGTTGTCCAGGCTAGAGTGCCGTGGCGCGATCCTGGTTCACTGCAGCCTCAACCTCCTGGGCTCAAGCAATCCTCCTGCCTCAGCCTTCTGAGCAGCTGGGACTATAGGCACATGCCACCATACCTAGCTAATTTTAAAAATTTTTTGTAGAGATGGAGTCTCACTATGTTGCCCAGGCTGGGCTCAAATTCCTGGGCTCAAGCAGTCCTCCCACCTTGGCCTCCCAAAGTGCTGGGATTACAGATGCAAGCCACAACACCCAGCCATGAATATGCTTTTAATAACACAGGGTACTTCATTGTCTAAATAGGGGCAAGCAGATTTAGAGTGTCTCTCAAGTATGGAACCTGAAAGATATCACCTTCCAAAGTGAAAGAAATAAACTAGCATGAACCAGTAATGTGCAAATCAACACTGTACTGAGTAATCTCTAATACACATGACTTGGGAAATTAATTAGTCCATGCTTCAGAAAACAAAAGTTGAACTGAAAGGGTTTTTTGTTGTTGTTGTTCTTGTTGTTTTTTTTAAGTAGCTAATAGTAAGAAAAAAGTGGTCTTTGACTTCCTTTTTGGCTCTAACATTCAATGACTTGAAAAATATAAGCTAACTGTACTTTCAGAAAATTTACCAAAAAAATAATATAACAACAAGGTTTTCTATTTTGGCATATGAATGATCAGGAATTTTTTTTTAACAAGTTAATCTGTAAACCATGTTGGTGTGTGTAATAAAGCAATTCACAAGGTGGTCATCAGCATCCCACTCACTGGAAGTGCCAGGTCTGTCACAGACGTAGTAAAATATCTCTCAAGACAATCTAACTACCTTTGATCTTATTTCACACCAACCAAGCAAGTGTATGATTACCTACTCTATTTCTTAAGTAATATCTTAAAGAGGACTGTGCTAGGGCCCACACTTAAATATTCTGGTAAAGGTGCAACCCTTCTGAAAACCATAAATGGACACTTTGATTTGTAAATCTACTATTTGTGAGTTTATATGCATATACTAGTACTCTGGAGGCTAATCACGCTGCTGAATTTATAAAATCAACTTAATAAACTTGCAAAAATAAAAAAACCCTTGATTACAGACAACCCCACCAAAGCACAAGTTGACTTCCAGCTGAGCAGCAAGCCTTTCTCCATGATAACTCTTTAGCTATAAAATATAATTCTAGTTTAATTATATTAAATACTAAAGGATTTTTAATAAAGGAATCTAAGGATTTGTGGTTTTTTACTATAGATATTACTCTAAAAGAATCCCACAAACCTATAGTCAACCTGTTAAAAAGGAGATGAATCACCTGGAGACTGGAGGAAGACAACTTGATAGAAGAGACATGAGATGCTAACTTTGAAGACTGGCAGTTAATCTCTAGTTGCGTTGCTTTAAGACTGAAAACGCAAACTATGCACTGTCATAACCTTCTTGGTGGAAGGACAACAGAATCACTTTTTTAAATGCTAAACAAAATGTGAAATATAATTTTAGTTGCTTTGGCTTGTCTCAGATAATAAACAGGTTATCTGAAAAGCCACTCAAGCCTAAACGGTATACAAAGGGATGGAGTGGGTATATATATATCTACAACTAACAGTTCTGATAGTCTTAAAGTAATTTAAAAAAAAATCTGTGTATAGTGGGTAAGCTTAAATTCAAAGAACTTATTTTAACATAAGAACAAGACATTCAACCTACTTTAATGGTAACTTTCACTGATACCATGACAAGGTGAGTGCATTCTTCTGTCCAATTGTTTACAGTAAATCCTCCAAGTTGCAATATAGCTTGATTTAAAGCAGTTTTCCCAGACACATCTAAACAAGAAGAGCATGCAACCAAAGGCTCATACTCTACTCTGTAAATGAGAATAAGTTAAATAAAGTTATAGTATCATAGTTGCAGAGATGGCAACTTTTAGTACTTTAAAACTTTAAGCTCACATCATATACTGTTATCGTAACTTTTATTTATTGTTACCCTTTGTAACCTATGAAATTATCAATTCCTCATCATTATTAAGCTTTGTAACCTAGAAAATTATCAATTCCTAAGTCCTGAGTCCAAATGAAGAAAAAACAATGACCAAAAGTTAACATACTTTCACCAATGAGGAATCGAAGAAATGTAATTTCCCATGAAGTCCCTCAGGGCCCACTCAAACTCCCATCACCATGACGTACAAAATGCACTAACCACCCCGGCACAGAGTCCAATACTGTGCTAAGTAGGAACTAAATTACACTGTTTTAAATTCATTAATCAGAAATATCATTTTCCTTTAGGATTTGGCTGAAATAAAGCTGTCCATTTTAATATCAATTTAAAAATTTCTTACCTGAATTTACTTTCAAACACTCCAAAAGTAATACTATCCCCCGACTTCAAAGTTCGGGAAAAGCCATTCTGTATTTTTTCCTCATTAACAAAGGTACCATACTTAGAATTATCTTTTAATGTCAATACAGGGATTTCATCTGTTTGACTCTGAAAAGTTAGAAAATAATTTAAAGTCTTTTACCACTCAGTACATTCACTTCTCAGAGAAAAAGGTTTTAAAAGAAAAAACAATAGGCAGGTGGCAAACCTCCCAACACAGCAGAAAATTACTGCTTTCGTTGCCTTGAGAGGAAGATCCCTCAACTAACAATTCATATTTCCCCTTAGGGAAGTTTCTTAACCCAGGATTACCCCTCCCAGAACACACATTTTTTTACTTGTGTACATCAGTGGGGATTTTCCTGACCCCTCACACACATTCCAGAATTTTTTGCTTTGGTGTAGTCTGTTTCATTTAAAACATGACAATTTCATTCTTAGATCTTCTTTTGTTTGTTTTACAGTATCAAAACCACATTGCAAAAATTAGTCCCATGAGAATATGAGGTTATAGGCTAGTGTTTCTGACTTACAGTAACAATTTTACTTTTTCTGCAGAAATTTCAATGTTTTTCTATACCTAAAAGAATAGAAACAAAACCTAAATAAAACTAACAAATTCAGATCACATATATGCAATCTTGGATTAAAATAATGGCTTACCTTTCTTATTCCACCAGCGTTATCATGAGTACAGATATTTATGTATTTTTTTTAGCCCTTTTATCACCCACGGTTGTGATCAAAACAAACTCAAAGCCACTTAAACGAGCTGTGGGCCTAAGTAAGCATTTCCCTAATAAAACAAATGAATTCCCATTGCAAAAACTTGTGTTATATGAGAAATGCCCGTGTCCACACAGCTACATAACCTCTTTAAGAGCCAGAGCCATGAAGAACTGTTCATTGTTCTATTCTCAGGGTTGGCACAGTTACTGACACATAAAAACACATTACTGCTAACGGCAAAAACAGCAATTACTTTTGCATCAAACTAATAGTAAACAATTAATATTTAGTAAGCAAATAAAAATAAATATATCCTACTTCCTCTGAGATTCTAACTAACTAAAACAAAGAGTAAAATACTGAAATAGAAACTTCAAATCTCAAAATAAACAAATACCACTGGTACCACTGCCAAAATATAAGTATTTAATTTTGTTAACATTAAAAAAGTCTACACAGCTCTATAAAATGACAAGTCCTGTGATCTCTCTCTCACATACACACCAAGAGAATATTTTGTGATTTCAACCCCCTTACTGGAAACTAGTGAAACAAAATTAGTAACGTACCAGGTTGGTTACCGAAAAGTTAGCAGTTAACACAGCATGATTTCGGCTGATTGACTGATCATTTTCAATTAGAATGGCACAGTTTTTCCTTCCAACAACGTACTCAACGCCAGTCAAAAGTCTGTATGGCTCTCCTGAGACAAATTTTTTTTAGAAAAAGATAACTTGATAGACACAGACACATGTACACGAACACACACATACATGTAAGTATATATGATATAGGTATGACAAATATTAAATAAAACATCTTTATTGTTATTCAAATGTTACTCAACTTTATATATGTCAAACTTGTGTTTTCAGTAAAGCCTCACTGAAGGATACCAAAGGTTATCTAACTATGGTGTTTCAGAAGTAACAACAACAAAATTTAAAACACAATAAAAAAGAGAAAAAAAAAGGTTATCTAGATAGAAGGCTACATCATTTTTCTAAAGGGAAAGCAATGCTGAAAGAAGTCAATGTTCCCTCAAATTAACTTAAAAACTTAATGTATTACCTAGCAACAATCACAATATTATGTTTGGAACTTGATAAACAAAAATATCTGAAAACTATAAAAAAGATACTCAAGCCTGTAATCCCAGCTACTTGGGAGGCTGAAGCAGGACAATTGGTTGAACCCAGGAGATGGAGGTTGCAGTGAGCCGACACGGTGCCACTGCACTCCAGCCTCGGTGCCAGAGTGAGACTCCGTCTCAAAAAAAACAAAACAAAACAAAGATAGTCAAGACAAATGTGAATAATATTATAGGAGCTTGCCCTACCAGATGGCAAAACATGTCATAAAACTAAAAGTATGGTATTGGACCAGGAGTGAACAACACAGACCAACGCAACAAAGTCCAGACTAAGATGCACGTGTACATTTTTTGCAATTGTGTTTTTATCTTAAAGAGAGCATCTCCAATCAGTGGGAAAGGGTTATCACTTTCTTTTAAAATTGCTGTAAATCATAAGTTGTTGGAGTAACAGTATATACATTGGAGACATGCGGAGTTCCGTCTGGGAGCGTGATTTCTTTACCCAAGTGGCAGAGAGATTAGGGCAGATAAAGAGTAAGGAGTCCAGGAGAGCCAGGTCTCCAGGAACGCCTTGACCTGTGAGTCTTCACAGTATAATATTTATTTAGTTTGGCCGTCTCCACACTCTCTTACCCTGCCAGTCCATTTAGTCTCTACATAGATCTTTGCTAATCATCACGTAAACTTCCCGAGGACAAGACCCTTCACACCCACCACAGGCAACCAATTAACATGTGATCACATTTCACACAGCTGGAAATGAAGGGGAAAAAATCGACTTTTCCCGTTGTTCTGATGACATCGTGGAAAAGGAGTCTGAAACAAAACTGAAAGTAAGCCTTCTCGTGGTAGTCATTTCCCCAAACTGTCCGGTAGTTCTTCACAAAAGTCATGTGTGGCCTCCGTGTGGTCCGCCCATGCTAACTTCCCGCCGGGGGTTCCCACTAGGCGCCGGCTGCCGCTCACCCGCAGGCCATCCAGCCCGGGCGCTGCAACCTTGCCGCGGTGAGGCTGGGAGAAAGGGGGGAGTCGGGGGAGGGGCGCGGAGGACGGCCACCAGGGGGCGCAGCAATCACCCCACCGCCCGCGCTGCATTCCGGCTCACAGCCGCCGCGCCACCGGGAAAACGCGCTTGCCATACAGCGAACTCGCCGCTTCTGCGGCCGCTTCTGCGACCGCTTCCGCAGCGTCCCCGAGCGGGAACGGACGCGACGCAGGAATCATCACCCCCAGGCCCTCCCCCGAGGCAGTCGCTACCGGGAAAATGGGCCCCGAGGCTTCCCTTCCGCCCTTACCTCCTGCCGGACCCGCGACGGGCAGCAGTTTCCACATGGGTCCGGCTCCTCAGGGCTGAGGCCGGCGTGCAACCGCGTAACCTGGGCTGGTAGACGAGCGCGGATACGGCGCCTGCGGTAGGCACGGGCTCCGGGACGTGCGCGCTCCCGGGAGCCACGCAGGCTGCCTTGGATGAGGCGGGAGTGCGACTTGGGCGCTTGGCCGCCACCTGGTGGTTGCAAAAGGAACAGCACAATCGGTATTGAAATGTGCTGCGTTAAAAGGGTACGTTTCTAAGGTGTCGCCGAATATAAGGTTACTACCTTTCCTGATTATGAACGAAAAGAATTTTAAAAACTAATTCCAAAGCAACATAAGGAACGTTTTTAATTAAATGCATTAAAATACTGACCAGTTATGTAGTTTCTTGCATTTGCAATTTCTTAAATTGCAGGTGTTCTTTTGGATTCTAGGGATGGTGATAATAATGACGAAGATAAGGATTTCACCTCAAAGTAAACTCATTATTTTTACTCTTTTCTAAGTTCAAGTCAACTTGTCCTAACATCTTTATTTCATAATGCCGCCGTTTCATCTAATCACATGCTAACTACTGGGCAGTCTCCTGTATTTAATACCCTTCCTTTCCATTTCCACTTGTCTCAAGCTGGTTCAAGCTCTCCTCCTAATTCCAGTAGCTTCCTAACCCATCACCACCCACGTCCCCCATAATGTAGGCTACATCCTGCGCACTACCAAATAAACATCTGAGAGCACACTCCTGATCACATACATTTTGGCTTTCAAAAGCATTCTGTAATAGGGGGGAAATGTCACTTTCAAAAGGCTCGTTGAGGCTCAGCACCGTGGCTCATGCCTTTAATCCCAGCAGTCTGGGAGGCAAAGATGGGAGGATCACTTGAGGCCAGGAGTTTAAGATCAGCATGGGCAACTTGGCAAGACCCTGTCTTTATAAACAAGTTTAAAATTAGCAGGGCATGGTGGCATGCTCCTGTATTCCCAGCTACTCAGGAGGCTGAGGCAGAAGGATCACTTGAGCCCAGGAGTTCAATGCTGCAGTGAGCCATGATCATGTGCCACTGCACTCCAGCCTGGGCAATAAAGCAAGATCCTGTCACACACACACACACACACACACACACACACACACACACAAAAAAGCTGATTTACCAATCTCTTTATCATCATAGATGCAAAATCCTAAACACAGTGTTAGCAAATTGAATCAAGTAGTATCATAAAAAGAATAATCATAACTAAGAGGGATTTATCCAGAAACAAAAGGATGGGTTAACATTGGGGAAAAAAATAAATGTAATTCATCAGAATAATTTTTAAATAGGAGAAAAATCATGATTATCTTGATAGTCGCAAAGAAATTGATAAAATTTAACACCCATTTATGATAAAAACCTCTCTGCAAAGTAGGAATAGAGAAAACATCCATGATCTGATAAAGGACATTTACAAAAAAAACTACAGCTTACGTTATACTTAAGGTAAATTAGCGAACATTTCCCCATGACATCAGTAATGAAACAAGGAGGTACATGCTTTTACCACTTATTTTCAACATGGCTTTAGATGCTCTAGCCAATGCAATAAAGGAGAAAAAGTACCAAAAGACATTAAGTTTGGAAAGGAAGAAATAACAGTCATTATTCACAAATTACATGATTGCCTATATTGAAAATAAAAGACTGTTGGCAAACTATTTTAATTAATAAATCAACTTAATAAGGTTCTAGATATAGTATCTAGATACAAAATTTAATTGTATACTTATATTCCAGAAAATAAATAGAAAATTACATGTATAATTATAATGGCACCAAAATAATCAAGTACTTGGTAATACATCAATCAAAATATGTAATACAAAATATTATTGATTACATAACATTATTGATGGAAAGTTTTTTTTTTTTTTTGAGACGGAGTCTCGCTCTGTCCCCCAGGCTGGAGTGCAGTGGCGCGATCTCGACTCACTGCAAGCTCCGCCTCCCGAGTTCACGCCAGTCTCCTGCCTCAGCCTCCTGAGTAGCTGGGACTACAGGAGCCCGCCACCGCGCCTGGCTAATTTTTTGTATTTTTAGTAGAGACGGGGTTTCATCGTGGTCTCGATCTCCTGACCTTGTGATCCGCCCACCTCAGCCTCCCAAAGTGCTGGGATTACAGGCGTGAGCCACCGCGCCTGGCCGATGGAAAGTTTTAAAAGTCCTAAATAAATGCAAGGATAATGGATCATGTTCACAGATTGTTAAGATGTCATTTCCTCTAAAATTGATCTATAGATTCAATATAACTTCAGTAATGTCTCAAATGCTTTTTTTGAATAGAAATGGATAAGCAGATTCTAAAATTTATATGGAAATGCAAATGCCTAGAATGGCCAAGTCAATTTTGAAAAACAAAGCTGGAGTATTTAAATTATGAAATACCGAGATCTATTATAAAGTTACAGTTATCAAGTTAGTATTTGCTTGGTACAAGGATAGAAAACAGGCAAATGAGTCAGAATAGAGGGACCTAAGAGAAGTGGACACATAAGGTAATTTGATTTTTCAAAGGTGATTACAGGGCAACAAAGGAAAGTCTCATGTGCCCTCACCCCACCCCACAAATTAATGATCCCGTTTATTAACATGACACAAAAAATGTGTTCACATAACACAAGAAATGAAGACTGATCCCCCTAATTCATTTAGATGAATTAGACTTCATCTAAATTCCAGATGAATCATAATTTAAATATGAAAGTAAAACAATAAATATTGGTGGAAGAAAACATGATTTCAAAGTAGGCAGATCTTTCTTAAGTAGGACACACAAAAGTATGCCCTGCATCATCGAATCCCTAAATTTCACTGATTTAGTGAAGCATCAACATTTTGCAGGAATTTTCTTCCACACTCTGAAGTATACATACCTCACCAACGCCTCCAACCTGTTTGCCAAATCCTTGCTCATCCAATCTGGCGAGCATCATACCATCACTGTAGTAGAACAGTGGGATGTTCTGCAGCATGTCCAGACACTTCAGGTCTCTTGGGACTACATTATGCTAGAGGTTAAGGAGATACAACTTAGCTCTGGGTCAACATTGCAAATATTTTCTAGTATTTGTTCTAATTAAATATGAGCACTTTTGGATTCTACTTTCTGATAAAGTTGGGGAAACACATGTCATCATACCAAACACCCCAAAGCTGTTGCCTAAGGTCATGTTGCTCTGCTCTTGTAAAGATTTCACATCTGGTACGGCAGCTCTAATTTTATTACTTTGTTGATTGCAGTAGTCAGCTGTTTATTCTCCAGAAAGTGTCAGGCTTTTGTAGGTCAAGTATGATGAATTAAATGGAGATATAAAGGGAACCAAAAAGAAAGCACTAATATCTATCATTCCTCTATATTGTTTTTGCTCACTGTCATGGCTGTACAATTTCAGAGGCTGCTCCCTGTTGGCCTTGCCCACATTGATAGCTCTTACCCTATAGGCCAAGGAGCTGATGTGAGTATTGTAAGAACTACCAAGGATGTTCATTTCGATTATGTATTTGGGAACTAGGGAAATGACCACCACGTAGGTCTGTGTGTTCAGTGGACCCACTGTGTGCCAGACCTGGACAAGGACTCCCTTAACTCTCTGGCTTCTGAATACCTCTGCTTTAACCAGGAGCCATACTATTTTGGGTTCATGTGTATCAATAATGATCATGTCCCACAGCCCTTCAAGTATGTGGGCATTCTCTTTTCCTCAGTGTATGATTTTCCAAGTGAATGGCTATAGGTCCCTTAAGGGAAAGACTGAGCGTAGGGTAGGGTGCGGGGAGGTTATTACCATATACTCTTGCTATGGGATTGCAGGATCCTTCTTCCTGGCAGTCCTGCCTCTCCACCAGTCAATGGGTTCTGGATTGGTAAAGTGGCTCAGGTCATGAAATTCAGAAAGAGACTGTGACTTTCTGTTGAGGCTGCTTCTCTGAGCCTTGTGTCTTCCATTCTTGTTACCTGTTCACTGAACAGATTGAGTAGATTCTTGGTTAGCTGTCTTTCCCCATAAGCATGCCTTATTCTGTTAAGCATCTTTTAAGCTCGCTCTGGGTCAAGAGCTCTGCTGCCACTTCCATCTTGCCACTCAGGATAATTATACCATTCTGATGGTTTAGTACCAGCAGCTGGCCTCTATTATTTCAGGATTCTATTATCCCCCTTCCTATCTGTGAACTCAGTTCCATAACAGCATCTTTTATCATCAACCATGACCTACAGAGGATACTTACCACTCAGCTTCTCAGTGATGCTGGTGCCCTTCTCACCAGAGAATTCCATGTCTCTTTAATAAATGGCACATCTCAACTGGAATTTTGACATCTGGGGGTTTCCAGCCTTACATGGTATGGCCACTCTAGCATACCCATTTCCCTGAGCAGTTTGATCCCTGCTTCCACCATCTGCCATGGCAGCTGTGGCATTTTTACTTCTCTTAGTGTGGGCCACCACTTTTCCACAAACTCCTAAGAGCTGTCATAGAAGCATGATAGCAATGTTTCCCAGAGTCCTTGCCAGCATGTTCGATACTCTCTCCCTGGAGACTGCTCTCAAATCAATAAACTCTCCCTCATACAAATTTACTTTCCACTCTCCTCTTGTTCAGCCTCCTCAGAAGGCAGCCCCATAAGTACTGTCCTGTTCCAGCTGTTGCATGGTGGCAGGGTTCTACAGCTCCTTCTCGGTAAAGCCACCTCCTTCCTGTATCAGGCCCAGTTCTTCCCGGCTGGGAAACACTATAACTTAGCCCAACTTATTGTCTGATTGTCAGGATGAAAGACGGTAGAGGCAGAGTGATGAAGGAAAACTGAGACCCCACGATTTCTATCTGTTGCTTGGTAACAATGCAGGTCTAATTATCAGAGCCCAGAAAAAAATTGAAAAGAGGAGCATGATGCAAATAGGGTTTGCTTTTAGTAGCAAATTAGTCTGCTTATTACTCCATGCTCCCTGCTGCTTGTACCTTGCTGGCATCTCCTCTCACCTCTGTCATGGTATAAACAAACTCTTCTAAATCTTCAGAGTATTGACAGAGTCTTCCCTTTACATCTTGCCTTAAATGAAACTTTGCTGTCACCCAAGACCACAGCTTCCCATGACAGATTCTAGGCTAGTTTGCTCCAATGCCTCTCCCACTCACATCCACCACAGCTATGGGCCACTAGGGTTACTACTTCCCCCTAAACTTTACCTTCCATTTTAGTGTATTACTCTTCCTGCTTTGCAAAACCTCTCCTCGGTCAGGATCATTTCATGTGACTATCCACCTATAGACCTTCTTTTTCTATTACCTACTGCAGGTATGACCATGTCAGTTGCCCATATTCATTAAGGACACTGTCACGTATGTGAGAGATTTTACTCCATCTCAACTCTTGCCATCACTCTCAACTATGCTGAAAACTCACTCTAGGCTCACCATTCTTCAACTGTCTCAGCTTCTGTGACTTTCACCTCTACTCCACACATACCACCCTCTCAGTTGGCCACACTTTCGATCTTCACATCATCAGAACCTTCTTCACCCTTATTCTCCTGCTTTCTAACTGGAGCTGCCTGGCCTTCCCACTTCTTTGTATGTTCACTTCCATTGCCCCTCTTTTTAGCCTCACCCAGGACTCCAGCCACATGATCCTTCCACTTTACCCAGGTGTCAGTCTCCTTCCATCCTCCTTCTTATCCGGGCTGGACATCAGGATTGATAGCTCAGTAACTTTGCTGTCAGTCAGCTTCTCAGTACTGAGCTGTAGCTCTCAGAAGTACTTTTACTCTGAGATCTCTCAGCTCCATAGCTCACTTGTCTAGAAGCCCTAACAAACTCAGAACTATGAGTCAATCCCACAATAGATTTCTCTACTGAGACACCTGAGTAAAATCTGTCCATCTTCAAAAATACAGAGCCAATGCCAATCCATAAACTCTTATATCAGTTGAACTACAGAATACAATTGATCAGTGTCTTTTCCTGCTTTTAAGAAAATCTATTCTCAATAACTCTGAAGAGCTATTTGACACATTTGCTGAACTCCTCAGATCTGATCATCTCCTGCTTTCCTTCCAAGAAAATGGTATCGTATCTTACTAGAAATTGATGCAAGAACTTCCTTACAATTTCTGACCTTACACTGCTGCTGTTCGTATCACAAGACAAACCTCTTGTCTTTTAAAATCTGTACCCATGCCTTATCCTTGCCTTCTTATTTCTGGTTTAATATGATTTTACTATTCAGTTCAGGATCAATTTCTCCGTGTGCTTACACCCATCTCCTCTCATTTACCCAGGGTTTTGCTTTATCGATTATCCCTTTCTCCTACTTGTTTTCAGTTTCTCCCTTTGGTTCCCTTACCTTACCCTAAAAATATTTACCTTGTCCTCTCCCCCAAAATTCCATTAACCCTGCCATTACTTTCCAACTAATGTTCAGCTAAAGTATAAGTTCGATAGTGCTAGACTTAATTATTTCAAGATCACACAATGGGTAACTAAGAAAGGTAACTCAGTCTCCTCTTATCCATAAGTGGTCTTAAATAATAGCTAGCTTGAAGTGTTATTGTTAGGAATAAATGAGATTATAAATCAAAAAGTCTCTGAGACAAGTCTCAATCAATTTAGAGGTTTATTTTTGCCAAGGTTGAGGACAGGCTTGGTAAAAAGACACAAGCCACAGTAGAATGTGTGGCCTGTAATTTTTCCAAGAATTTTGAGGGCTTCACTATTTAAAGGGGAAAAGTGGTCAGGAGGGGAAAGAGGAAAAAGAAAAAGAGGGAGGGTATGGTCACACTCTTGTGAATCCACACGTTGCACAAGAAAAGGAGGGGAGAGAGGGAACAGTTGATATATTCATATCGTGCTCAATAAATCTGCACTTTACATAAGATAAAGTAAACATAGAAGAAGCAGCAAATATGCATTTGTCTCAGGGTGGGTCGGTTGGGGGGGCGGCGGGATGATTTCTAGTCTCCTCTTGTCCCATACCTGTGAAGATAACGTGTTAATTTACATCATCAGAGGGAGGCCCCCTGTGGACATACATGGCCATCTGTCAGTTTAAGACAAAAGGAAAGGTAGTTTTTTCATGACTCAGTTTCTGAGCTTAACTATTCCCTTTTGGCATAGTGAATTTGGGGTCCTCAGATTTTATTTTCCTTCCACAAGATACTATACTACATACATGGTAGTTGTTAAGCAATTGTGAGTTTCCTTTTCTTCCTTTCTAGTTCCATGAGGGAGGAGGTGGTGTCTAAGACATGTCTGTGTTCCTACTGTCTAAATCACTTTTGTGTCTCATATTTACCATAGTGATGAACACATGGAAGATACCTAACTCTTTGTTAAACTTAATTATTCATTGAACCTCTTCCAACTTTTACTTAGATTGCAACTGTGAAGGTCGTTGGGGTGTGGGGTGTGGGTGAATGAGAAGCATGTGGTGAACAAGTGTTGATTCAAGGTGTATCTTTATTATTATGAATATGTCTGATAGTAAGGTGCAATGAGTTCTATTTTTGTGTCCCAATGCTCATTCTACTTTACTATAATGGCTTTGCTATAATAATTATATATTTTACTAGAATAAATAATTTAACTTCTATGTGTCTTGTTTTATCTTTATATGGGAATATAACAATATATGTATGATTAATCTGTGCATAAGAAATAGAATTGACACATCAGTGGATTACTTGAATCATATTGGCTGTTTGATCATAGTTTTTTTTTTTTTTTTAATTTAAAGATAAAAGAATGTAAGACTCCAAATTGCAGAGTATAAGATTTGGCTTCACTGAATGAGAACAAATAAGTCTGTGTAATGGGATCATGGGCAAGCCTCCCTTGCAGAAGTCATTCCAGAAGCGAATTAACAATTGCAAAGCACTTTGAAACTCTGAAGCTTAATATTTACCTAAAATATGTAAATTAGTCGGAGTATTCAAACACCAGAGATACATAAGAGCTAATATTATATATATATGTTATATATATATTTAAGTTATTTTTATTTTAACAGTATTTCACAATGACCTCCTTAGTACCACACCAGGTTACCTGTAGCAATTCTATCAAATCTAGTTTATTTGCAAAATCACAGATTTTTAGAACTACAAGTGATCTTATAGTTCTATACTTTTCTCATTTATGCAAACACCCTAGTTTTATGAGGAAAATAAAGCTGATAAAAGTTAATTTGTCCGGTAGCAGAAAGCCAATTTGTCACAGAGTTGTGACAAGAACAGTATCATCAGGTGGTTTGCTTCTCATTGCAACTCTCTTTCAATCCCTTCAGCTCCCAAATGGAATAGACTTAGTTCCTGGAGCACAGCACAACTCTTGAGCAATTTCTGTAATGTACAATCTGGGGAGTGAAGGCAGGATCAAAAACCAGAGAGGCCTAGCACAGTGGCTCACATCTGTAATCCCAGCTACTCTGGAGGCTGAGGCAGGAGGATTGCTTGAGCCCAGGAGTTTAAGGCCAGTCTGAGCATCATAGTGAGATCCCATCTCTAGAAAAAAATTAAAAGCAAAAATCCAGAGGGAGGAACATTATTCACTGTAGCTCCCTTTTCCCTGACTCAGACTTGCCCTGTAAGGATGTCAGTGATCACTTGTCTGGCACCTTCCACCAGATGTAAGCATGACTCTCCCTTTCAGGTGGGCCTTACTGATATTCTTCAGTAGTGAGTCAGAAATCAAAGAGTGTCTCAGTCTATTTATTCTATTTCCAAAATAATATGGAGTAACCCTGTGACCATTTCTGAAAGGTGTGGGTCTTCCTCACCGCAGCAGCACAGGCTGGTATAACAACATGGCTTTGGGGCTGGGTGCCAAGGGGTTTACTTGCAGCTTACTGCTGTTGGGGATGTCCAGTTAAACACAACATTTCCTGCCATCCCAGTAGACTCACAGGCAATTGACTAGAGATTGTAAAGACAAAAATAAATCTCACACTTTATATAGACAAGCAGATACAACCATTTCATACATGTTCTTAAGAGGAACAATAATTAGTCCTCAAGTAAGAGGACTTGACAGCACCCTTTGTCACACCTTGTTCATTCCAAATTCACTTGGTAATTAGGGTGATCACCCATATTAACTAATTGGGTTGATTTAAAGGAAAAATTAACTTATTTTATCTTTATGACTGGGGGTAGGTTTCAACTTGAAGCTAGGTAAACAGCTGAAGTTAGGCTCCTACTTTCCCACAGAAATAGGAGATAGGATAGGGGCACTATCTTCTTTGATTATTACTTTGCAAAGGAGTGGCTGTAGGGTCCTTAGACACTGCTGCATTGTAAGGCTGGCAAGAGGCTTACTTAGCCTTAAAAAAAAAAAAGAGATTTGCATACATTTCAAAGAGACAACAAAAGAATTTGCAATGACAAGATTTATAAAGCAAATGCTCTAAGAAAAGGGAGGAGGGGAAACCTCTTCCTTTATTTTCAACAGGGAGAATTAAGCCTCTTATTCTTAATTTGTATTTGCCCTTACATTCCCAACCTCTCTAAGCCTGATCACCCTCTTCAACCTCTTTTCCTGGGGCAGAAGCTGTGAGCCTTAATTTCATTCAAACACAACTCCATTTTGGATACTGCGTGTCTTTTTTTTTTTTTTTTTTTTTTTTTTTTTGACTCTAACAAAAATATTAAACTGCACTGGCCAGACGAGGTGGTTCATGCCTGTAATTCCAGCATTTTGGGAGGCCTAGGCGGGCTAATCGCCTGAGGTCAGCAGTTCGAGACTAGTCTGACCAACATGGTGAAAGCCCATCTCTACTAAAAACACAAAAATTAGCTGGGCTTGGTAGTAGGTACCTGCAATCCCAGCTACTTAGGAGGCTGAGGCAGGAGAACCGCTTGAACTCGGGAGGTGCAGTTTGCCGAGATCACACCACTGCACTCCAGCCAGGGCAACAAGAGCAAAACTCTGTCTTATATATATATGTGTATATATACATATTTGCACTAAGCATAATTTCTAGACACCAATGCTTTCGGTAAGGCCTTTTGTAGGTTTTTTCTTTTTCTCCCTTAGGGTAGTTTACTTCATGGGTAATCATCCTGTTGAATTTGCTTAGTAGTTATAGCTTGTGATTCTGTGAGAAAAGAAAAATCATTACATAGTGGTATCAGGGGTTCTATGCTGATTCTGGGCTAATTACTGGCCATTCTCCATGTGCATGATGATAGTGAGCATTTGCTGGCTGTTTTGTATGTGTCATGTTCTGTTCTAAGTGCTTTAAATATATTATTTCATTTAAATCTGAGTAGAAGCTTTTGAGGTTGGCACCCTTACTATTGTATCTGCATCTCACAGATAAGGGAATCAAATGAGAAAGTTTGTAACTGGTTAAACATTATACATCTAGTGAAACATGTAACTTGGCTTGAACCCCAGAAGTCTGACTCCTGAGGTTCCACCCCACTAGCAAAGAGTAAAAAACAGTGGCTGAAAGCAGGGGCCCTATAGCGTGACAAGGCTGGGTTCAGATTCCATCACCGTTGTTTACTAGCTGGACAGTTTGCCTACCTGTGTTGTGCCTCAGTTTCCCAAATGCTGATAATGATAATATAAGCCTTATAAGTGCTTGTGACAATTAGTGAAATGTGTACACAAACTGTGTGCAGAATCTGACACACAGAAAAAATTAAGAAATACTAGCTTTCATGAGAAATAGATCCTCAGACACTGAAGTTATGTTCCATGGCTCCCCCTCATGGAAATACTGTAACTTAGTGCATTTTGAATGGCCTCTTGGTTTTATGCCCCTTGTTTGTTCCTTAGTAGCGCCTATCACTGCTACACATTCTCCTCTAAATTACTTTTGTGATAATCCCATTAGAAAATGGTAACAGTCTCAGTACCTCATTCAACAAAGTGTTTGAGGGCTCACCATGCACCAAACATTGTGCTAGATATGAGGGACAGAAGGATGGTAAATTTAAAAAGATAGGCACTCCACCCTACAGCCTCTAATATGTAAGAGAAAGACGCAATTGCAATTGTAATAAGAGCCCCAAAAGGGAAATTCAGTGCCCTGTGAAAACATATAGCTAAGGCAAGGGCTGATTTACCTGAAGCTGGTAAATTTCAGGGCCTCTCGCTTGCACAGCTCTTCCAAGGCCCCAGGGCAATTTTTTTTTCCAGTCAAATTCACAAAAGTAAGTTATTTTAACAAAAGGAGTTAAAATAATTATCTTTCCATTCCTATTTCTGTCAAAATTCCTCTCATGTTGGATGATGTTGGAGTGGTCACCAGCAGTTTGAGTGTCTGCTAAATTGAATTGGGGAATTAATTTATTTCTTAGATCAATTCAGAAATACTTGTGTGGTTGGTCGTCACTTCAGTATAGAGTTAATGCTAGTTGTCCCTCGGTGGGGCTGTCTTCCAGCAGACTGGACTATACTTTCTGCCCGCCTTGTGACGTGTACGTGCAGGGCCAGAGGTGGTACTGAAATGTAGAAGTGTCCAGTGGTACCCAGCTCTGGAAGTAAATGGGAATTGGAGGAGAAGCAAAGTTTGAATTGTTTAAAGTGTATGAAGCCATAAGCTAGTACCAAATTACGTAAAACTGTTAGCAGAGGATATGGTTTCATGGATGCAGAGTCAAAACAGAAGTTTGTCCCTGTCATGAATAGTCACAATGTAGTGTTTACTATTATGAATGCACCATGCTTTTTTTGGTATATGATAATAATTGCATGCAACAGAAATTTTTAGAAATTCTTTGTTGGCCAGATACAAATCTGTAGTGGTCCTATGAATGGCAAGTCTAAGTGTGTGTGAGGCATGATTTAGCACTTGAACTCCCTATTCTCTCTATTAAAAATATGCGTATAAAATCTTCAACAAAGGAAGAGGTGATCAAAGAGAATGCAGCCCGGAAATGTAGGTGGAAATTACAAATAGAGGCGTGTTACATATTTAAGTAATTTGAAACATTACCTTATATTTGTGTGAAATTTAGGATACTGTGAATTTTTTGGAATTTGTCATTTGTTATAATTTCTTTTTATATTCTAAGTTAATATTTATTTTTGCATCTAATTTTGTATTCTTTTTCTTAAATGACTTCCCAAAGTTTGTAAGCTTCAGATACCACCAAACTTGGATGCTTCCCTAATGGGAAGACCTGAATTAGTGTAGAAATCAAGGTAACTTTTCCTGAGAAAACAAAATTAAAGCTGACCCCTGATTATGGGGTCAGAGGCAGCCATACTAGGGTGATGATGTGAAAGTGGGGAGAGGAGGCGTGTGTGTGAGGGAAGCAGCCATTGCTGGAGTGTAGGAGTCTGCCAGGCACTAAGGCTGAACCATCAGATAGCAAATCAGAAGAATAGCACCAAAGGGAGAGATCTGTACTCATGATCCAGTCACCTCCCACCAGGACCCAATTCCAACATTGGGGATTACAATTCGACATGAGGTTTGGGTAGGGACACAAATCCAAACCATATCACTAATGTTGCAACTTCTTCTTAGAAACAAGATGAATCCCACTTTTAGGCCTTTGGATTTCAGAAAATATTAAAAATTAAAAATAATGTAATCATTATTTTCTGTTGATATTCAAGACACGCTAGTAGTATCAATGTTCAACCATATATTCAAGGATGAAGGTAATATTTTATTTTATTTCAATTCCATTCTTAGCCCTATTCATCCCTCCATGATTGTGGGAATTGTGAGAAATTCAATCTTAGTCATCTTTAGTGCCCTGTCTCCTTTCTTCCCTTTCGGTATCATAAGAAGGACCCTAAGTCCTATACAGGCCTTTAGGGGAGGCCTCTCTGATTTTCAGTTCCTAGTGGTTATATTTTTCCTAACCAGCTTATTCCTTTGAGGTTCCAACCCTCTGCTTCTGTACCAAGCTTGGGGAACATAGTAAAACAGAACCCAGAGTCCAGGCTGCCTAAGTGTTTTATGTAGCTATTTCCCTCTGACAGATTGTACAGTGTGGGTGATGCAGTTTTGATGTGTGTCCCCACCCAAATCCCATATATTGAAATGTAATCCCTGGTGTTGGAGGTGGAGCCTGGTAGAAGGTGATTAGATCACAGGGGCAGGTTTCTCATGAATAGTTTAGCACTCACTATTCCACTTGGTACTATCTTTGCCATAGTGAGGGAATTCTCCTGAGATCTAGTCATTTAAAAGTGTGCCCCTTTGCCTTCCATGAGTGGAAGCTTCCTCAGGCCTCCCCAGAAGCAGATGCCACAGTGCTTCCTATACCGCCTGCAGAACCATGAGCCAATTAAACCTCTTTTCCTATAAATTACTCAGTCTTCGATATTTATTTATAGGAACGCAAGAATGGACTAATACGGGGGGTCTACCTAAAACTTTTGCAACCTTCTTTTTCATGTCTAGTGTATGGTTGTGGTAGACAGAGTTCTCAGATGGTCCCATGAGTCCAGTCCCTGGTATTCATGCTCTGTGTAATTCCCTTCCCTTGAGTATGGATAGGAACTGTGACTCACTTCTAGTTAACAGTATGTGGCAAAGGTGAAAGAATTTTGCAGATGCAACTAAGATCCTGTGAAAGAAAAACAGAATATAGGGACTCTGCACTCACTATGCCATAAGGAAAGTTAAGCTTGGGAACTCAGTCACCAATACTGTCTTTTTGTTGTTGTTGTTCCCAAACCGATAGCTGTAATTTCATAATCCCAGGACATAACGTCATTTCGTCTACTCCCTCTTTTCACATGTTTATTTTATCTTATGTAAAATGTAGATTTACTGAGGCTAATCAGAGTCTCAAAAGAATGGAACCATCTGCCTCACTGTCTACCCTCTTTTCCTTTTTTTTTTTTTTTTTTCTCCTGCTTGCTCTTTCTTTTTTAAATAAGGAATTTCCCAAAACCCCCTTTGGAAAAAGCATAGGTTACAGATGCTTCTGTGAGTTGCATTTTTTTTCCCCAGACATGTCCTCAACCTTGGCTAAATGATCTCTAACCGACAGAGACCTGCCTCAGTCACTTTGTGGTTTGCAGTCCCAAGTCAGTTGATTTTATTTAATCAAAAGGAGATTAAGACTATTTTCAGTGGGCCTCACTTAATCTGATGATTGTCCTTAAAAGATGGGCTGGGGCCTCCCTGAGGTACAAAATTATCCTTGCTGGCTTGATGTAGCAAGCAGTCTGCTGAGGAAGCCCACATGGGAAGGGATGGAGGTGACTTCGAGAAGCCGAAGGCAACTCCAGCCAACATCCAGCAAAAATCTGGGGCTGTCAGTCATATGGCTATGAGGAAAATAATTCTGCAAACAATCTGGATGAGCTTGGGATCAGATCTTCTCCAGTTGGGACTCCAGATAAAAACAGCCCAGTTGACACCTTGATTGCAGTCTTCTGAGACCCAGAGCCAAGGATTCAGCTAAGCTGTGCTTAGACTCCTGACTCCTGTGAACTGTGAAATAATAAATGATTGTTTTAAGTTACTAATTGTGTTACTCCATTCTCACAATGCTATAAAGACATACCTCATACTGAGTAATTTATAAAGAAACGAGGTTTAATTGACTCACAGTTCTGTAGGCTACACAGAAAGTATGACTGGAGACGCCTCAGGAAACTTACAATCATGGTGGAAGGCGAAGGGGAAGCAGGCTGTCTTACACAGCTGGAGCAGGAAGAACAGAGAGGGTGGGAAGTGCCACACACTTTTAAACAACCAGATTTCCTGAGAACTCTATCAGGAGAATAGCACCAAAGGGAGAAATCTGCCCCCATGATCCAGTCACCTCCCACCAGGCCCCAATTCCAACACTGGGGATTACAATTTGACATGAGGTTTGGGTAGGGACACAAATCCAAACCGTATCACTAATGTTGCAACTTCTTCTTAGAAACAAGATGAACCCCACTTAAAAAATTTGGTTTGGAAGTCAAGAATGACAGTGCCCCTATACATATATCAAGAGCATAGCAAAAGGTTTATTATTGATATATTCTCAAGGTTTTTTTTTTGGGAGGACAGAACAGGCCCCCTAAATTAGTCTAAAAGTTATTTAAGAGAGCAAGTGTTCTGGGCTGAATTGTGTTACTTCTCCTTCTCCCAGCCAAATATATACATTGAACTCTTAACCCCCAATACGTCAGAATGTGACTATATTTGGAGATAGAGTCTTTAGGGATATAATTCCAGTTAAATTAGGTCATTGAGGGTGGGCCTTAATCCAACACGACTGGTGTTCTCATAAGAAGAGGCAATTTAGAAATTGAAACGTGCACAGGAGGATCATGTAAAGACATAGGGAGAAGATGGTCCCACAGTGGCTCCACAAGAAACCAGCTCTGCTAACTTGTGGCCTCCAGAACTGTGAGGAAACAAATTTCCATTTAAGCCACCCAATCTGTGGTAGTTTTGTTCCTGGACCAAACTGAGGGTCAGCTGCTATTTCTTGCTGCCAGTAATGAGATGCCGATGAACTGGGGAGGAAGAAAGTTTTTATTTCTGTAACCAGTTACAGGCTTGGAAATTATCACCAGACCAACTCAAAATTCAAAGTTTTTCAGAGTTTATATACTTTCCAAGCTATATGTCTACATGTAAGTGTACATTCATCTAAAGACATAAGTAATTAACTTCTTTTAATCTATAACTAAGGTCTGAGTACTGAAGACCTTCCTCTGGAGCCTCAGTAAATTTACTTAGTCTAAATGGGTCTAGGTGCTGGGTGATTACCCTTATTTTGTCTCCTGCTAGATTACGGAGGTTTGGGGAGTTCCTTCAGTCCTCCAATAGACTTGTTTGTGGAGGCCTGGGGAGTTTCTTCAGGCCCCCAATAAAACTTGTTTAATCCTGAATGGGTCCTGTTAAGAATCCTTCATTATTTTGTCATGCTTTAAGTTTAAGGCCCAGGAAAGGTCTAGGAAAAACTGCTGATGGGTTTTTGTTACATCCCAGCCTTTGTATAAGGACATTGGGTTTTTTTTTTAGCTTTTAATATTTAACTTATCCACTCAGTCACTACTGAAACAGTTGTGATGGAGGCCTGCGTTAGTGAAACCTGGCCTGCCACACTTTCTCGTGGCAGCCCTAGAAAACTAATATAGCAAGGAAAAAATGTTTTGGGGTTTTTATAATGGTTAGGGGATTGGGCTGGACAAACAGTTTCCACACACAAGAAAGGGCTTGGCTGCCAGAGCCAAAGGAGGGAGCGTCTGGGCTTTCTTATCGACTTGCCCAGATGCGGGAAACAGGGGAAGAACTATCAGCAATCAAACGTCAAAAAAGGGAGTCAGACTTTTACTGCAGCTAAGTTTGTGGTAAACACTATTTCAGGGCACCATCTAACTCCAACGATAGTGTCTGTGTCACTTTTCTTGAGGTCTTTTTCTGAAGCAAGCCCTGATGCTACTGTCACAGGCCAGAGTGCTGGGGAATCAATAGTCCTGGCCCTCAACCGTTGGCGTGAGAGTTTGTGTGCTAATACCCCAGCTTCCTCATCCCTTGGATGGGATTTCTCTGAGGCGTGGGTTCTCCATTTCCACCCAGAGTTTCCCCTGTGGCATTAAGCTCTAGTAGCCCACTGCCAGACGCCTGGATGACTTACCTGGGTTGCCTATCTTCTCTTCCCTGCTAGTGCTTCCCCAGGTTCTCAAATGGGTCACTTGCACTGGATACCAGCCTCAGAGTCTGCTTCAGGAAAATCAACACTGAGACAATGAATTAATACTGCTTTCAGGGCACTGTCGAGGCTTTCCAGCCAAAGATAACCAGGGACAAATCTGCAGTTGACAAATAAACCAGTTGGGTTTATTATTTTTTTGCAGTGAAGGACACATGCCATGAAAAATTATAGGGTGTCTCAGTAAGAGGTGTTAGAATGTTAGAAAGAACTTCTTACAGGGTTTGGATTTCAAATGATTTAGGAGATGGCCTAAGGAAGTTGGGGTTCACTCTAGAATGGATGTTGTCAGAAAGGGCGGGCAATTCTGTGAGAATCTCAATAAATCTTACTTATAGTGAAGGAAGATTAAGTCTATAGGTAGAATGAGGTTAAAGTTGTAATTGGAAAAGAAATAGCAACTCATTTTGGCCAAGAGACATTGTGTTTGGTGTTTTGTGGGTGGCACCATGAGTTGTTTTCGTTGGTGCTTAGAACTATGAAGTTGACTTGCTTTGCCTCACCTTATTATGATCACAGAGCAACGTTGTCTGAATTGGTATTCTGTGTGAAGGTTTAAGTTTAATAGATTAGTATGACCTAGCTGTGAGTCCCGGGCCAGGTTCTGAATATCAAGGGCTGCTTTCTTTATCAGCATTTGGAAAATTCCACCACATAGTAAACACTCAATATCATCTACCACCAGCCTGAGCCTGGGGCCTCACACCCGTCCTCTTTTATCTAAAATCCTGAATTAGCTATGAATATTCACATTTTACGAATGAGGAAAGAAATGTGATCTGAGCTAATGCCTTGTGTCAACAGGTATATTACACTAAGATGGAGAATGATATACTGAATCTGCGTTTGCCTTTAACGTGTGTATAACTTCGAGAAAAAAGCCAAGGTTGGGCGGTCGGAGCCACGCTGCATCTCGGCGACAGGGGGCGGTGTGTCCTGCGAAAAGTCAAAACGCCGGCAGCTGGCCTTGGTGTTTTTCAGGCTCTTAGCCTTACGGAAAGTGAGGCCGTGTTTTACATCCAACATATTATTCTGATAATATGTGACTTGGCGCCACGCGGACTCCGCACTTAAACACGCACTTAATGGATAAACATATACTACTGAAAAAGGTTTTCGCCCTTGGTGGGCAGTGTAGGGGACGCGCAGCTGCAATCTGCAAACCTTTGCAGGGCGCAGGGGTTCGTCCACCCGCTCAAGGACACAGAGACCTCCGTGCTCTGCTATACAAAGCACTCCCGGCCGGACCAGAGAGCAGGAGAGAGCATCGGCCAGGCAGAGCTAGGCGGCGCCCTCGGCCCGAACCTGAAGGTCAGGGCCGCGGGGCGTCCTCGCCGCCTGGGTCCCAGTCCCGGTCCCAGCTCCCGGCAGCCCAGGCAGCGATCCCAGCCGCAAGAACTTTGTTCTTTTTGTCCCGCCCCCTGCGCTGTACCGCCTTCGCTGCCTTCCGGCCCGAGTTCCGGAGAATCAACATGACGCTGCAGGCCAGGGTTTTCTTTGCTCTGGGGTCGCGGCTGCCCTGTGGCCTCGCTCCTCGGCGGGTAAGGCGGCCGGGGTCGCGGGGAGCGAGGACAGGGCGTCCCGACGCGCAAAGAGAGAGGACAGGGCGTCCCGGGGCCTCGGAGAGCGAGGACAAGGCGTCCCGGGCCTCGGGGAGCGAGGACAAGGCGTCCCGGGACGCAAAGAGAGAGGACAGAGCATCCCGGAGCGCGGAAGAGAGGACAGGACGTCTCGGGGCGCAAGAGAAAGGGCAGGAGGTCTTGGGGCACAAAGAGAGGACCCGGCGTCCCAGGGGCTCAGGGAGCTAGGACAGGGCGTTTTGGGGCGCAGAGAGAGGGCCACCAGGTCCCGGGGCGCAGGGCAATGCCAGGAGTGAGCACCGGGGCCCAGGTCGTATTCCACTCTCAGATGAAGCCCTGATGTGTGTAGGGGAATAGGGAAGACACGTGATTTTCGAAGTTTTCACAGTTCTGCAAGTTTCCAACTTGTGTGTAAATAGGTAGGAAGAGGTAGGGAAGAATATGGCCCTCGCCCGTCCGTTAAGGAGTGAGAGAGGGACCAGGCCGAGCGAGCACTGGTCTTTGACGTAGTTATGAGGAAAGCCCATCTATGTGTTATGGAATTAAACACTAATACAAACAAATTCTCATAAAAATGAAACAAAAACAAAACCCCAGCTGTTTATAGACTCACCTTCCCAGATGTATAGCTGGGAGAGGTCTGTCTTACACTGGCTTCCCCCTCTCTCTCGCCTACACTCCTGTCAGCATGTCTCCATTGCACCCATAATGGAAATAAAATACTGCAAGTGAAAACAGGAAGAGGAAAGAGAAACAAAAACAAAAAAAAAACAATATCCAAGACAAGCCCTCCGCACATCTAAATTACAAAATTGTAATAAGTAAACTAAAAAGCACGTTTTCTTTAGCCAGGCAGAAAAATTAATACCTCAACTGTGAAAAAACTTCTTTTGATTTGATAGAATAGACAGCCATGGTGTTCTTTTTCAAAAAATATGGGCAGCAGTAGTTCCAAATAGGAATACAAAGAATTAGTATGATGGTTCCCTCAAGTAAGAGATCTTTCTTTTAAAAAGTGAGATTTGTTCAGGGTTAGGTGTTTGCTGAGTTTTGTTTTTTTTTTTCCTCCCTGTGAAAACTGGGTTATAGATCATTTTAAAGGAAACCTATATTTTCTGATTCTTTCTCAGAGACATTTCTCATTTGAAACCTGCAACAGCTCTGTGATGTCTTCAGAGATTTTATTTTTTAACACACATCATTAGGATTGTAGTAATAAGGTCACACAGACCTTATCCGAGCTCTTCTGACACCATTAGACAATACAGTTTGAGAGGGAGAAAATGAACTCATTTAAAACTTAATTGTAATCTGACAATTTTGAAATTTCTTTGCGGAAAAAAAAGTGGAAGTTTTGAGGATCGAGGTTGGGAGGCAAGAGAGGCACCTGTTAGTGTGGTTTGTCCCCTTCCTAGCACATGTAGCCTCAAGTTTGAATTCCTGGGAGAAGAGAAGTGTTTACATCTGTGAAGTGGGAGGTTGTTCCAGGGAACATCATGTTTTTGTGGGCAAATACAAGTTGTTATAATTAAAACCCCTAATTTGAATATTTTTGTTACCAAGAACCAAGGCAAATGTTTCATTTGTTTTAAAACCTATTTGTGAATTGCTCTATTAAATTGTGCTGCTGACGAGTAGACCTCATTTCAATTTAATAAGTATTTATTGAGGACTGGCTTTGTGTCTGGCCCTGTGCTATACCCTGGGACTCAAGATATAAAAAATATGAGCCCTGCTCTCAACTGCTGTCAAGTTGCTCTCAGTTCTATTGAGGAAAACATTCAGTCGTTCAGTTGTTTATGAGGAAACACTAATTAATTAAGTACCTACTAAGTGTTGGGCATTCTTTGGCAATTTGTGGTTGAAAGACATTCCTACCTTCAATGCAGTATAGTCTCATATATGTTTTTTAAGCCACAAGTAATAACGAATGAGTAGGCCTTAAAATCAATTTAATGGAGCAAAACAGCCCTTTGGGAGGCTGAGGCGGGCAGATCATGAGATCAAGAGATCAAGACCATCCTGGCCAACATGGTGAAACCCTGTCTCTACTAAAAATACAAAAGTTAGCTGGGCGTGGTGGTGTATGACTGTAGTCCCAGCTACTTGGGAGGCTGAGGCAGGAGAATCCCTTGAACCCAGGAGGTGGAGGTTGCAGTGAGCCGAGATTGCACTACTGCACTCCAACCTGACAATAGAGTGAGACTCCATCTCAAAAAAAAAAAAAAATCGGAATAGAATAGGGTATATCTAAATTCATCTCATGTAGTAAGGTTGTTTATTTTGTTTTATATTTTTATATATTATTTTTTATTTTTACATATAGTTTATATATATTTATATAATAAAATATATTTTATTTTATATAGTATTACTTATGTATGTCAAAGAGTGAGACTTCATCTCAAAAAAAAAAAAAAGTAGTAACTATCAAGAATAAAATCACTATTTTTAGAAAAATGGTTCCTGGCCTCTATTATTCAGCAATACAGTTAAAAAAACAAAGTAACATATGACCTCAAACTGGCCACCCAAAATTAACTAGGTTTAACATTTGGTGAACATCATTCCAGGCATCTGTTCTGGTAACAGGATGGATAGGCATAATTTTACTTGGATGTCACATTTTCCCTTAGAGTGTAGTCAACTTTGTTTCATTGCTTTCTCATGATGAATATTGTCTTGGAGCAGTATAAAACCAGCTAGATGTGTTTTCTATATATATTTTTTTAAATCTGGAAGCCTAAGTATTTCTTTATTCAGTGTAAAATTCTGGAATATAAGCTGTATGCAGGCAAATATTTTCATCTGTTTTGTTCACTGTTTATACCTAGAACAGTGCTTGGCATAGAGTAAACATTCATGTATCTGTTACATGAATGAATATGTGTACTGTGTTGCTATGAACATGTGTATGTTGCTATATAAAACAGATTTCTTGCTATGTTTCACAGTCAAAGAAATCTGAAAAATGGTACTCTAGTGAGTCACCAGCAGACATCAATAGACTGTGAAGATGCAGATGTGTATTATAATGCGTATATGACCCAAACTGCATACCTAGAGGAGGCAAGGTAGGCTTCATGGAGGAGGTGGCCCCAGTAGCCTACTGTTAAACCAGGAGATGGAATTTGTGTGGTCCCAATGGCAATACAGACCTAAGGAATAGCATGTATCAAGAAGTGAAGGAGTGGCTTATTTATAAAAATTCAAGTGGTTTGGTATTGTGGAGTTGGTGAAGTATGGGAACAGAGAAGCGTGTGGAGATGAGATCAGTCAGGTTGCTGGGGGACAGGGCATGGTGGGCTTTTCTTATTTATGTAGAAAATTGAGCATTTACTTTTTGCTAGGCACCTTACTAGGGATATGAGGGTGAGAAGAAGAGCTGATCCCTGCTGTCAGGAAGCTTAGAGTCCAATGGTGTTATGGTGTGATGTGCTGCATGTTAGGTTGGGTGTTCTTGCCTTTGGAGGGGATCCCAAATAAATAGCATCCGTTTTTTTCCAGTCTGAAAAATGAGTAAAGGTGGAAGCCAAAGTATCACTTTTATTGTGGTTTGTGAGAGGCAGCTGGGCCCATCAGCTGCATCTCCCAAAGTAGGCAGACTTACATAACTCTGGAGGAAGGCGGAATATTGCCCTCTGAAGGCAGCTGGCTCCCAAGAGGGAGACCAAGGAGGACTGTTCATACCCAACGATCCTGTCAAAATTTACCGGTCATCAACTGTCTCTGCAGGGACAGATTGTACCTCAGTTTGTGTTGTTATAAAGGAACACCTGAGGCTGGGTAATTTATAAAGAAAAAGGTTTGTTTGGCTCATGATTCTGATGCCTGGACAAGTTCAAGACTGAGCATCTGCATCTGGTGATGGCCTAAGGCTGCTTGCACTTGTGGCAGAAGGTGAAGGGGAACTGGAGTTTGCAGAGATGGAAGTGAGAGGGTCTTGGGAGGTGCCAGGTTCTTTCCCAGCCTGCTTTAGTGGGAACTAAGAGTGCAGACTCACTTGCCACTGCCAGGATGAGGATGGTACTATGACATTCGTGATGGATCTGCCCCCATAACCGAGGCACCTCCTATTAGTCCCCACCTCCAACATTGGGGATCACATTTCAGCATGAGGTTTCAAGGGACAAGCATCCAAACGTCCCTAGCAGGTTGACTGGAGTTGTACTACCTGAGCTTCTCTCAGTAGGGAGATGTCAGGACTGGGGAAGAAGCATCTCCTGCTCGTGGGGGAAGTAAGTCCAGTTTTATGAGAGTGTTGTTGTTTGGTATATATCAAAGCTGAGACCTGAAGGATGAGTAGGAGTTAGCCAAAGGGAGAGATGTAAGAATGTTTTAGACAGGAGAGTAGTCTATGTGAAGGCCCAGCATGGAGGTTATCAGTAGAGAGCAGGGAGGCAGGAGGTGAGAGAGAGCTTAGTGAGCAGCCTGTCAGCTGTGTTAAGGAGTTAACACTTTGTCCTGAGGGATGGGAGTGGAGACAAACGGCCAAACCCCGAGTAATCCTCTCATCTGATGAGAGGTGATCGTGACCTCAACAAGGGCGTGCATTGGGTTTGGAGACACTCAAAGTTGAGTGATATTTGGGAGGTAAAATCAGAGGCCTTGGTGATTGGTTGGTGGTGAGGATGCGAGATAGGGCTGAGCTCAGAGTTGACATGTTGCCATCAAAATTGTGAGCAGAAATACAATATCCTCAGGTAAGACTGGAAGTAGGGAGACCAAACATCAAAACACCAGTGATGAGGGTCTGAACTGAGTGTAGCATTAGAGCTACTGGGGACTAAAATGAACTGGGCTTGGTTTGAATGTATGGGGCAAGACGAAGCCCAGATTTCCGTCTTTGGCCCCTGAACTAAGGACAATACCACTCTCTTGAGTGAGGACATTAAGTGGGGACTGGAAGGAGAAGAGGAGTAAGTGACATCATTCTTGAATGTCAGTAGGATCTGGGACTCCTCAAGTGGTATATAGATAATTAAGCTACAGAGGTGGAGGAGAGAATGTTAATTCTCCCTGGGAGTGTTAGGGAAGGCACCAGAGCTGTCACAGCTGGGTTTCAATGATGAATGTTGGGTGACGATAGGGAGCAATTTGTGTAAAGGCAGGGAGGTAGGAAAGAGTTCGTGTTTGGGGAACCCTGAGTACTTTGTTTTCCTGAGTGTAAATTTCAGGGGAGATGAGGCAGGAGAGAGGGGCAGGAGCTAGGTCGTGAAGACATATGCTGTGGGGAGCAAAGGAATCTGGATGTTCTGCAGCTACCAGGAGCCGTTAGAAGACCTTAGGAGAGAAGTAACATGAGCCCGTTGATAGTCATCTGGAGATAAGTTAAAAGATGACATAGAGTAGGCCCTCAATGTTTGTGAATATTGTGAGTTTGGGGTTTGAAATCAGGTGGTGGATAGAGAGGGACACTGGGGAGGTAAAAGGCATGGGGCTTAGAGATGGATGGGATGTATCAGGTGAAGAGGAGGAGAGGGAGTCACCGAGGTGGGGCAGGGCAGGGCAGGTGGTGGGGGTGGCGTTAGTGGATGAATCTTGGCCTTGTAGCTTAAGTATGCATCTGAAGAAATTTCAAACAAACTTCCTGCCCAAACTAAAAAGCTAACTTTATAGTATTACCAAAAAAAATCTAGATCTCAGATATCTCCCAAAGGTCATGATAATGACATCAAAAGAGGAGGGAATTTAAAGTTATCCAGAGTTTCTTATAGCCCATGGTAGAAAGCATGCCATTGATGTTTAGCAACTTTTAGTTTTTGCAGAAAATTCTAGGTAGAAAATGATCAGCATTCTCAGCTGTCCACAGCTCTTTCTAAGTTGATGAATCATTCTGAGATCGAAGTGCCAGGGTAATGATAAATAAGTCTAGAATAAAAAGTCAACTGCACTTTGATCCCTTGCAGTCTGGGAAACTCTCACACTGCATTGTAACATGAAAGCAGTGATAGAACTGTAGGCTTTCATAATTGCTGGAATGATGAAATGATGTTGCCATTTACCTTTAGCCCTGATTTATTCTCTGTGCTTCAAAACTATATTTCCTACTGCAGCTTAGATATCTCTACCTGACTATTCCAGAAGCATCCCAGGTGCAGCATTTCTAATGCAGAACTCATTATCCTCAGTGCTGCAACTTGGTCTTCTCATGCCAACCCAGTCATTTCAGTTACAGCATTACTCTGCATGCAGTCACTTAAAACTGGAACTCAGTTACCTTCCACAGCTCTCACCTTACCAGGTCTGGCTGGTTGGCTTCTGGGTTCAGGCTAATTTACATTTTAAATGTGTGTGGAATGTGTTGTCTTCTCTTAATTTCTGCTGCCCTTAGTGTCTCTCACCTAGACTAATGACTTCTGTCTGATGGGGTCTCCATTTCCTTTTTTCTGGCTCACAGTTAAATCTTAATTTTTCTAGAACACAAAGGCAGTGCAGATGTAACAGGGATATTGAGGTAAAGGTGAGAGGTAGAAAAATCTCTCTCAGTTCTTTTCAGGACTGAGACCTGTTTATATGCTTTTAATGAAATAGGCAAAAATGTGATAAAATAGATGAAGAACAAAAGCCCAAGCTCATGTTGTTGGGCATGAGGCAAGAAGAAATCATGGACCTAGTGGATATCCTGAATACCCTGACTTGATCATTGCACATTCTATGCATGGAATAAAATATCACATGTACCCCACGAATAGGTAAAAATGTTATGTATTAATAAAACCTTAAAAAAAGAAGAAATAATTGGACCAGGCAGTATTAGATACAGTGGTAACTCATTACGTCCTCATTTTTGGGGACCTTTGTTCTTGCAAGTAGTTTTATTTGCTAACTTCCCACCAGTTCACATGATAGCATCCTGGGCTAAGCATCACCATCTCTTGCCTGGCCTGTTACACAAGTGTCCTAATAGTTTCCCTGCTTCCAACCTTGCCCTCTACACTGCATGGCAGCCAGAACCATCCCTTAAAACTTCAGGCAGATCATGTCCCTTCTCTCCTCAAAACTTAGAAGATGTTTCCCACTTGACTCAGAGTAAAAGCCTGAGTCTCCACAGTGGCTGACTCAGCCTGAATGGTCCAGTCCCCTTTACCTCACTGACCTCTTCTCCTGCCCCTGTCTCCCTCCTTCCTTCTTCTGCAGCCACACTAGCTTCCTGACTATGACCCCATCCATAAGCATGCCCCCCTGCTTAGGGCCTTTGCTCCCAATCCCTTTTGCCTAAAACCCTATGATTCATTCTTCTCCTTCACGTCTTTGCTCCAATGTCACCTTCTCAATGAGGCCTTTGCTGATGACTCTATTTAAAGTACCAATGCTCTATCCCTAATGTCTGCCTTATTTTTTCCCCACACCACATACCAACTTTTAATATACTACATATTTAACTTAATTTCTGTATCCCTCATTCCCTCAAGGATAATCTTGCTGAGAATAGAATATTGTGTCTTTTTTTTTTTTTTTTTTTTTTGCTGCTGTACTGCCATGCCTAGAACAGTGCCTGGGGTGTAATATATGCTCAATAGACACTTGCTTAAAATGAATAAATGAATAAACTCTATATCTATCATAATGTCATGTTTATCCCTAATACTTTTTCATGTAAGCAAATTCTCAAAACAAACTCTTTGCAAGAGCAGAGATTCTAATTTTTGGTTTAAAAAAGATTGTCATTATAGTTTTGGTTAACATGCTAGGGGATCAGTAAGAGATGACTTAAATCAGAGGCAGGCAGGAGTGAAGACCCTAGCTGAAAATTTCAAATTGCCTCTTAGCTCTGTGATTTCATCTGTTTTTATTTTGTAGTATCGGGGAAGCATCTGTTCAGTCTGCATCTAACTGCAGACAGATAGGCACTGTAATAAAATGAGATGTACACCCTAGAGCATAGAGCACCGACATTTTCAAGGACTCATGTTCACTGATATAAAATGTATCATTACTCAAAAATGTAATTTCTGTCTTGCTCCTGGCAACTGCATAATTCAGCTTAGCCATTGGAGCTTGGAGTCCAGCTAGGCAGTTTCTTTTATATTTGTTCAGCCTTACCTTCATGTTGCTGTGGCAACAAGATCTGTGCTCTGCAGAAGCTGAGAATATCAGTGGCCTCTGTTCAGTGCCCTGCTATAAGTTAAGGAGCAGGCAGATGTGCTTAAGCAATCTACACAGTCATGGAGCATGAGTTAACAAGGCCTTTGGCAAACCTTCGGTGTGGTAGTCAGTTATTTTAATGTCTGCAGGGCAACTATTGGCATTTGGGGTGAGACAGTTCTTCATTCTGCAAGACTGTCCTTTTCTGCACTGGAACATCCAGTAGAACATTCCACCTAACTATCCCTTGTATTTGCAGATGCCTCCATCTAAGGACCACATACACTCTGCTGAAGTGGCAGTGGTCTGGCCGTTGGAAAGAATGCATGCATGGCACAGAAAAGTGCCTTATAGCAATCGGACAAAATAAATTGGGAAGTAGTTATGGAAGGCTTCCTGTGTTCAGGAAGTACATAAGGTGTTTTGGGAATGCAGATGTACATTTGTCAAACTCATGCTTTGAAAAATACGGTTGTCCAGTGTTTACCATGCTGACATTTTAATATGACAGTTAAGTCCCAGTCTGCAAAACTCTTATGTGAATTTGAGTTGGAGTAAATTTGATCTCAAAAATATTCATTCAGCCTGAACCAACAGATACTTAGAAGCTCTAAGAAAATAGATATGGAAATATTTCATTATTTTTATAAATATAGTTCACACTTTAGTGTTTAATATAGAGTAGTTATGCTTCAAGTAAGGTATATGTCCTTATCATGAAATTGATTCTATGCCATTTTTTTTCTTGCTCTGTTTTCTTCTACGCACTTCTCATATTGTGTGCTTGCCTATATGATTCAATTTTGTGTTAGCTATTGTTAATGGAAAAAAAATTTATGAACATGTTGAACATTCAAGCAATATAAAAGGATATGCAGTGACAGTGTCATAAGGTTATTATTACTATGGTTATTACTATGAATAGTTTCTTGTGGATACTTCTGACGGTTTTTGTGCATATGTCAACATATGTATGAAGATATCCTCATTTTAAAAAACCACACGAATGGGAGCATGTTACATGCATTTCTCTACCTTGAGTTTTACACTTAACACATAATGTCTCACATTGTTGGTATCCAACAAATACTTATTGAATAATTAAAAAATGATACATCTATAGCCATGTTTACAGTCAGCATATACATTCTAGCTCCTTCTTTTGGTAGATAATAGATCCATATAACAGTGTTTTGTAGTATAGATGTGCTCTAATTCATTGGCTATGTCCCCTAAGGAAACACACATAGATTGTTTTGTAGTCTTTCTATTACAAACAATGTTTTATTGAATCTCTTTGGCTATTTTGAGTCTCTTGCATTTTCATACCAATTTTAGGATAAGCTTGTCGACATTCACAAAAAGCTGATTAGGATTTCGATAGGGATTTTGTTGAATCTGTGTATCAATTTAGGAAGTACTGTCCTCTTAACAAAATTAAGCTTTCCAATCCATTAACATAGAATGTCTTTTTATTTACTTAGGTCTTTAATTTCTTAATGATGTTTTGTAGTTTTCAATTTATAAGTCTTGTACTTCTTTTATTAAATGTATTAGTATTCTTTTCAATATGATTATAAACAGAATTGTTAATTTCATTTTCATCTTAATGTATATCTTTGATCATAGCTACTTTTCCCCCTGCTTCTTTCCCAGATGAACGAGTATGTATGTGTTTTAGATAAATTCCTGCATGTGGATTTGCTGGGTCAAAGAGTATTTGTATCTAACATTTAAAAAAGTGTTGCCAGATTGGCCTCCTAAGAAGTTGCCAGAATTCTTATCAACAGGTTGTAAGGGTGACTTTAATCAGCTGTTTCTTGTATTATATATGATAAAATTTGAACCTTACTGGTCTAGTAAGAGAAAAATTGTGTCTCCTTTTGTTTAAATATGCTTATTTAGTTATAAATATGGTTGTATATTTGTTTTTTGTTTGTGTGGAGTACCTTTCTAAGCCCTTTGTCCAGTTTTTCTATTTGCAAGTAACTTAATATTTAACATAGATTGATTTAGATTTTCTTTTCTTTTCTTTTTTTTTTTTTTTTAAGAGGGAGTCTTGCTGTGTTGCCCAGGCTGGAGTGCAGTGGCACGATCTTGGCTCACTGCAACCTCTGCCATCTGGGTTTAAGAAATTCTCCTGCCTCAGCCTCTCGAATAGCTGGGACTACAGGCGCATGCCACCATGCCCGGCTAATTTTTGTATTTTTAGTAGAGATGGGGTTTTACCTTGTTGGCCAGGTTGGTCTCAAACTCCTGACCTCAGGTGGTCCACCTGCCTCAGCCTCCCAAAGTGCTGGGATTACAGGCATTAGCTACCGCGCCCAGCCTGATGATTTAGATTTTCTATTCTTGGGATGGCCAACCAAATGTTACATTCAGTAAGACAAGCATTTACCGAATGCCTAATTGGTGCCAGAAATTGTACTGTAGTGATGAATATAAGGTAGTGTCCCTGGCTTCCTGAGCATCCTGATACGTTGATATGAATTGCGGCAACTCCTTAGCAGGCCAATTTGGAAGCCTTCCATTTGCCTGTTTTTAATAGGGTGCCATTTAAAAAGTGTTGACAGAGATATTGACAATGTTGTCTGGTTTTGAAGGCCAATTCTGCTGGGTTGAGAAAGACAGTGGTTGGTTCAGGTCAATGAGAAAGCAGGAGCAAAGGCCAGAAGGTGAAAGAAGTTGACAAGTTTTTGGAATGCTGAGGGCTTGGTAAGTGTAGAGTTTACTTCTACATGGCAGACCAGTCACGAGGTGGGGCTAGGAAAGTATTAATACATTGGCACCATATTGTCCAGTGGCTTGAATGCCATGCTCAAGAGTTTGATTTTTGTCTTTTTGACTTTGGAAGGCATCCATGTTTTTGAGGAATGGAATTTTAATGTGGAGGACCCATCCATAATGATGATGACGATGATGATGGTGATGATAAATAGCTAAACTAAGTGCTCAAAAGATAATTCATTTAGCCTCACAACTCCCATATGAGAGTCTGTTATTTTATGAATTTTATATATTTGAAACTGGATCTTCTTAATAATGTACCTAGCACATTAAACAATTATTTTTGTAGAAATTTCTTTTACATGAAATTTAGTTATGGTGCCAAAAAAAAAAAAAAAAGCCTTGCCTCTTCTTTCGTTTTTTTTGTTTGTTTGTTTTAGTTTCTTGTGTGGTACTTAGACTAGGCATCTAGGAGTCACATACTCAGATGCCTGAAGTCCTTGAAGGCCCTGTTTATGAAAGGCCACCCAGTGAAAAGGGCTCGCTTTTCCTGTGTGAGTCAGGGCTGGGCAGAGCTCAGGCCTTGTCTCAGCAGGGCTGTCATAGTCGTACTTAATCATGTGGGAAGGTGTGCCCAAGTGGTGGTAGAGCTTCTGACTTTTATGTGAATTCTTCCATTATCTAAATGTTGGCTCAAGTTTTAAAAAATTTGGGCAGGATAACAAAACATATTTGGCCTAGAATCACTAATCTACTTCTGTTTGTGATACTCTAGACATTTTAGATTAGCCAAATTATACCTAAGTAATTTATGTATATATCTCATGGATATACAGTCCTTATCCTCGAGGGGAAGGTGCAGTGTCAAGACTCTCGGAATTGCCATTTTGAAGATTAAAAGTGTGATCATGTCTTATTAGTTTAGATGCTGTAATTTTGGAATACATGAAGGAGGAAGCTATTGTTTATATGATGTGGGAGAGGGATGAGTATGGTGAGGAAGGTGGGTGATAGCTAATTTTTTGTGGGAGAGATTTAGAGCTTGTAACTAAAAAATAATTCTGTATTACCAAAGTTGGAAGACTCTAGAACGTTTTAAGAATTTTAGGTCACTAAAGATCTCCGGAGAAATCAAACTTGATATGAAAGGTATTATTTACATTTTTGAAAAAAACTTATTTCTCTAAAAACCATAAAGCAGGACTTGAAAATCTGTAAAAGCCTGTTTGGTATCCACATTTTATAATTCAAAAAAGCCCAACCAAAATACTGTTTCAGGTTATTAAGGATGCTTCTTTGTAGAAACAGGGGATTGAGTATGATGTGACCCTGTGACATCTGATCATCTCAGTGGGTCTTAATGTTGAAATGAACATCTTCCTTTTAGGCAGAGAAGATGGCTTGAATTTATATTAACACATAATGCTGTGTATTGTTAGGGGGTAATGAGAATTAAAGTAGCTTATCAATTTCTTCACTTTGGTGGGGAAGTGGAATCATAAGGTTAGTATTGATCAGATCATATAAGATAAAAAAGTGCTACGTAATAACCTGTTACATTGTAGACACTAGGAATTATTTTTATCACATGTGACATTTTTACCTTTATATCCTTTTCTCTACCGGTGAGGAGGTTGAGGAAATGTTTTAAAATAAATTTAAAAATAAAGTTTGTGTGCAAATATCTTGTTTAATTATTTTCATGAAGTCCCACATCAAATCCCCTATACACATTAACATTAAAAAGTTAAAAATTATGGTAAAGCCTTCAGAAAATTAGAATACTTTTTTCATTATTATTAATGACAAATTTACCATTCTATTTGAGTAAACTTGTTGATTCATCATCTTAATGTAATAGTTCTGAAGGCAGGTGGCAGCCTTAAGGAAAACTGCCACTTATGTAGAAAAAGATTATTGTGGAGTTGCTTGGATTACTGTGCTTTGGCAAAAGGATATGAAAAGAAAATGCTTTGTCAATATGAAGCTAAAATAAATATGATGACTATGGAGCATAACAAGATTTACAAATGTATCTTCAATTATTTTATACATGATCTCAAATTTTGTCTTTCAGTAACTTTTTTTCTGCTTATAAAGATCTAATCATACTTACTGGATAGATTTGGAAAGTACTAAAAGCCAATCAAACAAACAAACAAAGCAAATAATTATCTATAATCTCATCACTTAGCCATAACTGTAAACTAATGGGTGGACTGTGAAGTCAGATACTGGATTTAAGTCTTTATTCCCCATTATTATTTATTTTTAAAAGTTAGCTACTTGACCTTTCTGTGCTTCAACTTTTTTCATCTATAAAATAGGAGTAACAATAGAATTTACCTTATAGAGCTGTTTTGAGGACTGTGTGGTAAATATTGAATCTACTACTTACTGTTGTTATTTCCTTCTAGTCTTTTTTTCTAAGCATATATTTTTATTTGTAGTTAAAAAATACCGTATATTTGTTTCTTTTTTTTTTTTCATTTAACATCACATTATAAACATTTTCTTGTGCAGTTTCCAGTTGATGAACAGCCTCGTTCTAAATCATTGACCACATTTTCTTATTCTTTCCTTAGGATAAATTTCAAGATATCCTGAATCAACTGATGACAGTCTATTTAGCTTACAGGAATACTCTGGAAGGAAATGGCAGCTTCTGGAGTTTTAACTGGAGTTTTAATCTTGCCACCATAACCTAATGGAATATCACATAACCTCCCTGGTGTGATCATTAAGCTTAGCAGGATCTCAGAGAATAGACAGAGGAATATGTAAGCTGGTTATCAGAGAAGGCTCTGGAGCCTGTCAGTCTGTGTTTTAACCGTGGTTCTGCAACTTTGGCAATATATATATTTTTTATCACTCTGAGCCCTGTCTGTACAACAGGATAAAACTAATACCTATTTCCTGTGGTTGTTGGGAAGATTAAATAGTTTGATATGTAATCCTGGCAGGTGGTAACCACTTAATGAATGTTAGCTCCTATTGTTCATTATATTAAATACCTAAAGTTTGTTTTATGATTAAATGTGAGAGAATGGCAGTGATGTTTGCATGTAATGTAAGTACAAGCTGTTACATATAAAATAGGGCAATACAAATATTTTTGACTCTGAAATGTATTGATTTTTCCCTCCGTTTAAAATAAATAACACAAATATTCTGTTTCATGTTTTGTGGCCAGAAGCTAGCATATGAAGAGGCATTTGATTTAATAAACCTTATAGAGAATTTTTAACAATTTTCTTCAGTGATTCAAAGGTGGAAAGTGATTTTTATCCAGATTATTTTCGTTGAAAGACAAAAATGCTTTATGTTAGTTTTTAAAAAATTAAATTTGGTCGGGTGCAGTGGCTCATACCTGTAATCCCAGCACTTTGGGAGGCCGAGGCAGGCGGATCATGAGGTCAGGAGACTGAGACCATACTGGCCAACAGGGTGAAACCCCGTCTCTACTAAAAATACAAAAATTTAACTGGGCATGGTGGCGCGTGCCTGTAATCCCAGCTACTCTGAGGCAGGAGAATCGCTTGAACCCGGGAGGCGGAGGTTGCAGTGAGCCAAGATCATGCCACTGCACTCCAGCCTGGTGACAGAGCGAGACTCTGTCTCAAAAAAAACAAAAAACCAAAAACCAAACCAAAACACAACAAAATTAAATTTAAGTAAAACACCTGCAGATAATAATGTAAGCATTTGTAGTGTTTACTATATGCTACACACTGCTCTAGGTGCTTTACCTATAATAACTCATATAATCCTCATAATGCCATATGAAGAAATTTATTTTATTGTCCTCATTTTGTAGATGAAGGAACTGAGGCACAGAGAGGTCAAATAACCTGCTGAAGGTTATACAGCTTGGGAGAAATTTCTGTGCTATGTAATCCAGCTCCAGAGCCTGTTCTTTTTAAATCAGAAAGCAAAGAATAATAATTAAGTACAATACCAATATGTTTGCAAAGAGTTTGTGTTAATACAAGAATTTGATTACTATTAAATTCAAGAGCATGTTTTAAAAAATTCATCTGTTTTTTGGAAATATATGTATGCAAATTTCAATTCATTTTTCCCCTTTTAGTTTTTCAGTTATGGGACAAAAATATTATATCAAAACACTGAAGCTTTGCAGTCTAAATTCTTTCCACCCCTTCAAAAAGCGATGCTACCACCTAATAGTTTTCAAGGAAAAGTGGCATTCATTACTGGGGGAGGTACTGGCCTTGGTAAAGGAATGACGGCTCTTCTGTCCAGCCTAGGTGCTCAGTGCGTGATAGCCAGCCGGTAAGTCCCTTACCTTAAGCCTATTGGTGATGCTTTTGAAGAAACTATTCTGTGCCATAGTATTGAAAACACTGTTCGCCTGAGTTGTTTGATTAGCATCTTAATCTTATATGAAATGCTAGAAATATTCTTTAGATTATTTAAATAAATCATTTTGAAAAAGTCAGGTACTATTTGAGATGAAAGAAACAATGAAAACTGTGGAACTGATGTTTGGGTAAACATCCACAATTTTCATTATTTTAATTTCCCCAATTCAGTGGTAGAATATTTCTTTTTCTGTACACAAAGATGAAGTTAAAAAGCTTGACATGCAGCCAGGTGGGGTGGTGTGTGCCTGTAATCCCAGCTACTGGGAAGCTGAGGCAGGAAGATCGCTTGAGGCCCAGAATTTGAGACCAGCTGGGCAACATAGTGAGACCTTGTCTCAGAAGAAACTTTTTTTTTTTTTTTTTTTTTTTAAGCACTACATGGAGGTTGCTTTGTCTTCAGTGGGAATGATTATGGTTACTGCTTTAATTAAACATTAAACCATGAATATATTTTCTTTGTAAAGCTGGCTTATTAAGGAATAATTTAAATCTGTGAGTAGATAATGTTAAAGTAACTGGTTTAAAAGTGACTAATTCAATAAATTAGTATCAAATATATAAAAATGATCTAAATTTGACTTTTAGAAAAAAATTCACGTTGATTTTTGTATATAAATAACATCTATACTTTCTCAGAAATGCTTTTCTTTAAGCTATGGATTCTCTGTATTCTTCAATTTATGAAATTGAAAAATATAATATGAAGTCATACAAGGTGTTTATTTCTAGGAAGATGGATGTTTTGAAAGCTACCGCAGAACAAATTTCTTCTCAAACTGGAAATAAGGTACATTAAAAATCAGTTATTTAATTTAGATTTAGGAATTATAACATGTTCAAATAATTTGTTCATGTGTTTGGTTTAAGAAACCTGGAAAATGTCATTTTCTTTTTGTTATTTTGCAGGTTCATGCAATTCAGTGTGATGTGAGGGATCCTGATATGGTTCAAAACACTGTGTCAGAACTGATCAAAGTTGCAGGACATCCTAATGTAAGTGTAGTGATGACGAAGCCGAACTGCCAGACACTTGATGTTGATAACACCCAAAAACTTGTACAAAGGAAATAAAATGTTGATATTGATGTAGGACAGGCAAGTCCCAGTCTGGGGCTTAGCCTGGGAAGATTCTTGGCTTTACCCAGGAAAGAATTCAAGGATGAGCTGGTGGTAGAAGAGAACAGCTTTTCTGAAGCAGCAGCAGCAGTGGAATGGATTTGTGACTGTTCCTTCAGAGCAGGGCAACCCCATAGTCAATGTGCTGGGCATAGCAGTTGAGAGGCAGTTTTATAGTCATATTTGTACCCACTTTTAATTACATGCAAATTAACTAGGTTTATGCAGAAATTTCTAGAAAAGGGTTGGTAACTTCTGAGTCATCAGTTCGTTGCCATGGAAAGGGCAGTAACTTGCTGGCATTGCCATGGCAATGGTAAACAAACATAGTGCATTGGTGGATATGTCTAAAGAGGGGGTGCTTTCATCTAGGACTTGGTTTAACTAGTCCTCAATCTGGTCCTGTGTTGGAGCTCTGCCTCCAGAATTAGGCCCGCCTCCTACCTCAATATGAGCAAGTGCTGTGTTGAGAAGCACCTATTTTCTGTCCCTCGGAAAATGCCAGTTCTGCTAAAGCAAAGAATGGAGTAGAAAGACCGCTGCACGACTTCCTTTCAGGAATACTTAAAGAATCCATTTATGATTGATCGGAAAACAAACTTGATTTCACTTTATTTAATAAGATTATGAAATAACAAGAGCAGTTATCCAAGAGCACAGCATTGAGTTTAAATGATTGATGCTTTTTGCTTCTGCTAATAACTTTTGATTGTCTTCCTCAGTGGAGAACAATATAAACATGAAAAACTGTAAGAAATTCAAAATTTCTCCTTTTAATACCTGAAATATGCATGAATTTTTTTGCTGTTGCTTGGTATATTTACTGGAGAGAAGCCATTTCTTCCAGTAGTCTCAAAGATAGCACTTTCTATGATAAAGATATTTTCAGAACCAATAACATTGAATCTCCTGTAGAACTAGCCAGAATCTTTATTGATGGTAAATAGATCATCAACCACAAGCTGCTTTGGTTAAGTTAAACTAAAATAACACCAGAAACAAAAAGGCATTTCTTGACATCTTTGAAATAAAATAGAGTCACATGGTAAATATGTTTATCTGTATTAATTTTCTTTTTCTTTTTACCTTTTAAAATTTTATTCATTTATTTTGAGACAGGGTCTTGCTCTGTCACTCAGGTTGGTATGCAAGTGGCACAGTCATGGCTCAGCAGAGCCTTGACCTCCTGGGCTCAGGCAGTACTCCCACCTCAGCCTCCCAAGTAACTGGGAATACAGGCACATGCCTCCACACTCAGCTAATTTTTAAAAGAAAATTTTTGTAGAAATGGGGTCTTGCTTTGTTGCCCAGGCTGGTCTTGAACTCATCCCAAAGTGCTGGGATTACGGGCATGAGCCTCTGCACCCTTTTAGTTTTCTTAATAACAGAATCTACCCTAATTTAAAGACGGCTTAGGATTCTGAAATTTGGTAACTAACATAGGAGGTTTTCACAGACTCAGACTACCAAATCTCATGGTATTGTTTCGTAGGTAACTGTGAACTTCAACTTTATTGTATTATTTCTATTAATATATTTCAGAAACAAAAACCCTGCAGAGAAAATGTTTTTCCTCATCTAAAGTTTCTGTAACTTGCCTTGTCCATTTATTAGATTGTGATAAACAATGCAGCAGGGAATTTTATTTCTCCTACTGAAAGACTTTCTCCTAATGCTTGGAAAACCATAACTGACATAGTTCTAAATGGCACAGCCTTTGTGACACTAGAAATTGGAAAACAACTAATTAAAGCACAGAAAGGTATGTTTATTTGCTTTTCTCATATTTATTTGACTCTTATGTGTGCAAGGTTCTGTGCTAAGCTCTGTGATACTTTAAAAGTCAATGAGACAGTCTACACTTGTACAACTCACAATGTAATGGAGAAAAATGATATTTAAATAATAACTATGTATTACAATTTGAGCAGTAATAAATGTATGTTTCAAGTGCATTGGCAATCCAGGGACAGGAATGACTAACACTCTTTAGGGTCAGTGATCAGGTTGAGGAACAAGATGCAACTTAAGCTGGAAGTTCAAAGATCTAGATGTAGAGAAAGAGGAGGGAAAGGACATGTAAATGTCCATGGATAGAGGCCTTGTGGAGAGGAGGAGCATAAGTACATAGGGAATGATGAAAAACTTGATGTTATTAGAGATGGGGAGAGGAGTAGGAAATGACTTTGGGAAGGTGAGTTGGAGTGTAATTGGGAAAGTTCTCAATACCAAAATAAGGAGTTTAATGTTAATTCTGAAAGAAATAGTAAGTATTTTTGTGTAGATTTCCATTGAAAGTGGAACAAAGAATGTGACTTGATTGGAAAGGTTAGTGACAACAAGATGGATGATGGAAGGAGTGCTATTCAGGAGGATTTGATTTTTCTTTTAGCATGTGGCTAGATTGCATGGGAGATAAAGTAGAAGATATTTAGAAGATGAGATCAACAGGCCTTATTGATTTGATGAGAGTGTTTTCAGATGGGATGAAGAGTCTGAATGACGTTAATACCACTGAGATTAAGAACATTGGAGGGAAGATAGATTTAGAAGTAACTTACTAGGAGAACATTTTTGTTAGTATTACGAATGAATTACTTTACAAAAGTTCATAGGTACATGAATAGCAAACATGTCTAATGTATATATGTGTGTATATTCACATATATCTAGAACCAGTGTACATTTATTCACCTGACAGACACTTACTAATGACTTTTGGGTAGCAGGCCCTATACTCATACTCAAAGCAGAGGTGGACAAGACTCTGTCCTTGAATAATTCGGGGAACTTGAAGGATGGGGGTATTTTCTGAGAGAAGGTGGAGAGTATTCTAAACAAGGAAAATAAGGAAGAGTTCTCATGCTCCTCAGAGCGTGTCCTTTGAGTGCTGAGGGGAGGAAAGAGGGCATGGAGCTGACCAGGTTCCTCCCTCTGGTTCAGAAACCTTTGCCTTACAAGGTTCAATTTCTTCTTTTGTGCAGCGCAGGTGATCCTAGCACCAGCTTGAGATAGGATATAGGAGCAGAGAAATGCTACAGAGGCACTAACTGTGTGTGTGTGTGTGTATGTGTGTGTGTGTCTGCTCACACACATACACTAATAGCTTCCATCCTTTCTATGCACTCATTGAAATTGAAATTCCTGGTTACTCATTTCCATGACGGCAGAATGGATGTGATTTGTAATTGGAATTTGGATGATAAGTGTTTGATTTGATTTTTTTTTTTTTTCCGTGGGGGGTGGGAAGATGGATAGGAGTGGAAAGGGGGACAGGGAAGAGTGTGACTCCTCTCTGTTCTCTTCTCTATCTGAGGAACCTTGATCTCTGTATCTCTCCTGTGTCTCTGCCTCTGATTCTCTCGCCCTACCCCTTGCTCATGTCTCAATCTCATTCTCTACTGCTCTGCCTCTGTCAGCTCCTCATTTTTAGTTCTCTGTTTCTCTCTTCATCTGTCTCTTTTGTTTCTTTGTCCTTCTTTGCCTCATTGTCCCTTATTTCTTCCCTTGCTCATCTCTGTGACACTCGATTTCTGTCTGACTCTCCCTTCTTTCCTCATTATTGTCTTTCATTTTAACATGGACTCTGATCTATTCTTGTTCATCACATTGGATTAAAATTCTATGGGCTTCATTAAAAATATATTAGATAAGATACCTTTTTAAAAGATGGAAGCCAGTTTTTATTCTTCCAAGATTCCTGTCAGTTATTGATGCTGTAAGCTGACAGAGCTTAAAGAACTTGGACCACTGGACTGAGGGGAGTAAACAATAAAAGATTTGTCCTGGTACTAGATCGACAGTCAAGGAACTGAAGCGTGACATTTTTAACAATATCATGTCTTCCAATCTTGCACCATTTATTTAGGTCTTCTTTAATTTCTATCAGCAGTGTTTTGCACAGGCATTGTACAAGTTTTGTTAACTTTCTCCCAAAGTACTTACATTTTTGGTGCTATTGCAAATGGCACTGTTTTCTAAATGGTATTTTCTGTTTCTTTTCTTGTAGTATTTAGAAATATAATGGATTAGTTTTGTGTATTGATGTTTTCCCTAGGAGCTTGCTAAACTCAATGGTTATTACAGTTGTTTGTTTGTTTGTTTGTTTGTTTAGATTCCTTTGGATTTTCTACATTGGTAATACTGATAATGAAAAAAAGACATTTTTTATATTTTCCTTCCCAATTGATAAGCCTTTTATTTTCTTTCTTGCCTTATTTTACTGGATGGGACTTTCACTAAAATATTGAATAGTAGTGGTAAAAACTTAGATTCTGCTTGTTCCTACTATTAAGAACAAATCAAATACATGGAGGAAAGCAATTAGTTTTTCACTATTAATTATGATTTACCTGTAAGTTTTCATAAATATCCTTTATCAGCTTTAGGAAGTTCTCTTCTATATCTAGTTTGCTGATAGCTTTTTTAAAAAGTTATTATTATTATTATACTTTAAGTTCTAGGGTACATGTGCACAACGTGCAGGTTTGTTACATATGTGTACATGTGCCATGTTGGTGTGCTGCACCTATTAACCCATCATTTACATTAGGTATATCTCCTAATGCTATCCCTCCCCCCTCCCCCTACCCCATTACAGGCCCCGGTGTGTGATGTTCCCTGCCCTGTGTCCAGGTGTTCTCACTGTTCAGTTCCCACCTGTGAGTGAGAGCATGCGGTGTTTGGTTTTCTGTCCTTGTGATAGTTTGCTGAGAATGATGGTTTCCAGCTTCATCCATGTCCCTAAAAAGGACATGAACTCATCCGTTTTTATGGCTTCATAGTATTCCATGGTGTATATGTGTGACATTTTCTTAATCCAGTCTATCATTGATGGACATTTGGGTTGGTTCCAAGTCTTTGCTATTGTGAATAGGGCCACAATAAACATACGTGTGCATGTGTCTTTATAGCAGCATGATTTATAATCCTTCGGGTATATACTCAGTAATGGGATGGCTGGGTCAAATGGTATTTCTGGTTCTAGATCCTTGAGGAATTGCCACACTGTCTTCTACAATGGTTGAACTAGTTTACAGTCCCACCAACAGTGTAGAAGTGTTCCTATTTCTCCACATCCTCTCCAGCATCTGTTGTTTCCTGACTTTTTTTTTTTAATACTTTATGTTCTAGGGTACATGTGCACAGCATACAGGTTTGTTACATTTGTATACATGTGCGATGTTGGTGTGCTGCACCCATTAACTGGTCATTGACATCAGGTATATCTCCTAATGCTATCCCTCCCCCCTGCCCCCACTCCACAACAGGCCCCAGTGTGTGATGTTCCCCTTCCTGTGTCCAAGTGTTCTCATTGTTCGATTCCCACCTATGAGTGAGAACATGCGATGTTTGGTTTTCTGTTCTTGCAGTAGTTTGCCGAGAATGATGGTTTCCAGCTTCATCCATGCCCCTACAAAGGACATGAACTCATCCTTTTTTATGGCTGCATAGTATTCCATGGTGTATATGTGCCACATTTTCTTAATCCAGTCTGTCATTGATGGACATTTGGGTTGGTTCCAAGTCTTTGCTATTGTGAATAATGCCACAGTAAACATACATGTGCATGTGTCTTTATAGCAGCATGATTTATAATTCTTTGGGTATATACCCAGTAATGGGATGGCTGGGTCAAATGGTATTTCTGGTTCTAGACCCTAGAGGAATTGCCACAGTCTTCCACAATGGTTGAACTAGTTTACAGTCCCACCAACAGTGTAAAAGTGTTCCTATTTCTCCACATCCTCTCCAGCATCTTGTTTCCTGACTTTTTAATGATCACCCTTCTAACTGATGTGAGATGGTATCTCATTGTGGTTCTGATTTGCGTTTCTCTGATGGCTAGTGATGGTGAGCATTTTTTCATGTGTCTGTTGGCTGCATAAATGTCTTCTTTTGTGAAGTGTCTGTTCATATCCTTCGCCCACTTTTTGATGGGGTTGTTTGATTTTTCTCTTGTAAATTTCTTTAAGTTCTTTGTAGATTCTGGATATTAACCCTTTGTCAGATGGGTAGATTGTAAAAATATTCTTGTAAAAATATTCTCACTCTGATGGTAGTTTCTTTTGCTGTGCAGAAACTCTTCAGTTTAATTAGATCCCATTTCTCAATTTTGGCTTTTGTTGCTGTTGCTTTTGGTGTTTTAGACATGAAGTCCTTGCCCATGCCTATGTCCTGAATTGTATTGCCTAAGTTTTCTTCTAGGGTTTTTATGGTTTTAGATCTGACATTTAAGTCTTTAATCCATCTTGAATTAATTTTCGTATAAGGTGTAAGGAAGGGATCCAGTTTCAACTTTCTACATATGGCTAGCCAGTTTTCCCAGCACCATTTAATAAATAGGGAATCCTTTCCCCATTTCTTGTTTCTCTCAGGGTTGTCAAAAATCGGATGGTTGTAGATATGTGGTGTTATTTCTGAGGGCTCTGTTCTGTTCCATTGGTCTGTATCTCTGTTTTGGTACTAGTACCATGCTGTTTTGGTTACCATAGCCTTGTAGTATAGTTTGAAGTCAGGTAGCATGATGCCTCCAGCTTTCTTCTTTTGACTTAGGATTGTCTTGGCAATGCGGGCTCTTTTTTGGTTCTGTGTGAACTTTAAAGTAGTTTTTTCCAATTCTGTGAAGAAAGTCATTGGTAGCTTGATGGGGATGGCATTGAATCTATGAATTACCTTGGGCAGTATGGCCATTTTCACAATATTGATTCTTCCTATCCATGACTATGGAATGTTCTTCCATTTGTTTGTGTCCTCTTTTATTTCGTTGAGCAGTAGTTTGTAATTCTCCTTGAAGAGGTCCTTCGCATCCCTTGTAAGTTGGATTCCTAGGTATTTTATTCTCTTTGAAGCAATTGTGAATGGGAGTTCACTCATGATTTGGCAAATGCACCTTGTTTCAGAAGTGGGAAGAGTAGAGCATAGTGGAAAGCTTTCCTTATTTGTCAGTAGTGTGAGTGCAAGGTGTATGTTGCTTAGCATATGTATATAAGAACCACATGAGTACATTTTTTATATTGTGTCTACATATTTTTTCTAGAACAGTAGGTGCATCTAAAGAATATTTTAAAACACATTTTTAGTTATCTGTTGAAATTTATTAAGGCAGTGTTAGTATCCTTTTAAAATCACTTTTTGTAGAGTCATCTCGTTTGATGGGAGAGTTCAACCTCATCGGTTAAAATTTCTTAGAGCAACTGTGTACCTTATTTTGGTGTTTTTTGAAGATAAGGTAAAGGTAAAGTGATTTGGGAATTTTGAAAAGAAATTTTTTTTCTTTCTAAGTGGTAATTAGAAATGTCTTGGCAAGGCAGTAGTAGTTACATAGTAGTTAAGAGTGCAGGCTCTAGAGCCTAACTGCCTAGTTCCAATCCTGGTTAATACTTGTTAGTCCTATCAACTTGGACAGATCAGCTTGCTGTGCCTGTCTTTTCTGTAAAATAATGTTAATAATAAAGCCTTTCTCCTAGGATTGCTCTAATGATTATATGAGCCAGTGTCTGTAAAATGTTAAGAATAGTTCCTGGGCCAGACTAGTACTCAGTAAATGTTAGTTATGAAAGAAAATGTTAAGTTTCCTCCAAGGTGGGTGTATTTTTACATCTTTTACAAGGGGACCATCAACTCTCTGAAACTTAGGTTTTGACTCATAATTAAAATTGGTTAGAAAAACCAGAGCCCTGATATCACTTATTATAATTAAACTTAAAAATAACAGCCTACATGAGGGATGTATTTATATTAAATGTTTAAATGAGAAAAGTGTTTCCTTAGTAGATAATATTATTTATATAAGGTTATTCTAGTTTTTAAATGTTATAGTCCTATTTTGAGTAGCTTTTAGAGAATTAAAGATTTTTAGATTTTCATATGGGCTCTCATTGAAAAATGGCTGGGAGACAGGTATCCTCTGTGCTCCCATCAAAAAGACAGAGAAGTTTGTCTTCTTACCATGATTGTCAGTAAGATTAATTGCTAGCAATAATAGTAGAAGAGTTAGAACTGCAACAACAGCTCAGTTGTGTATTTAGGCATACAAGGAGTTCAGTGTTGCTTATATGTGACGTATAATGCCTGAAGGGGTAGGAGATGAGGCCAAGCAATGTGGACTTTATCCTTTGGTGATAGGTAAAGTTAAACAAGGATTAAAAAAAATTCGTAAGATACTTTATTTCTGTTTGCTGGAAAATTGACATAATACACTATGCTAGTCCCCCATTGTGGCTACAACAAATGACCACAAACTTAACAGCTTAATATGTCAAACACTTATAATTTTATAATTCTGTTTTTCACAAGTAAATGCACAGAGTTGCTTGCCTGGTTTCTCCGCTTCAGATCTTATAGGCTAATATCAAGGAGTCACCCAGCAGAGCTCACGTCTTGGAGGCTCTAGAAAGACTCTATATACAGGCTCATTCAGGTCATTGGAAGAATCAAGTTCCTTGTGGTTGTAGGACTGAAGTGTATATGTTCATGGTTGCTGTCAGCTGAGGGCCACCCTATCTCCTAGGGACCTCTCTCTGATCCTTACATAGGGACTGGTACATCTCAGAGCCAGTAATACCACAATATGTCTTTCTCATGCTTGGGGATTGACTTTCCCTTCTACCACATCTCTCTTGCCTGCTCCTTAAAATTCATCTTTCTGACTACAGCCAGAGAAAGTTATCTGTTTTTAAGGGTGTATGTGATTAGACTATGTTACTTGGATAATCCCAGAAAGGTCCCTGTCTTAAATTCTGTAATCTTTCTTAACATCTTCAAAGTTATTTTGCCATGTAATATAAGAAATTCAGTTCTTAGGAATTAGGGCATGGGATCTTTAAGTGGGGTCATTCCGCCCACACATATTTCTTGTCTTGTTAGAAAGGAAACCCTCAGAACAACCAGAAAATTTTGAAATAAGTAAATAATCATGTAATATCTGTAAAGTAAAACATGCTTCCTTAGAATGGCACCCTTATGCACTGCTCAACCATGTGTAGCAGCCCTGACCTACCGGCGGTTCAACAAAGTCTTAGATGTGTCCATGAAACTAGGGGACTGGGATGCCTGTTGGAGTCTTGGCTTATACAGTTAGCTTCCATTCTGGTGATGTTTCGTAACACAACTTGCCAAATTATTAATACACAGGTAGTAAATGGCAGTCTTTTTGCATGAGAGCAGAAGAGTAATAGGTGGAATCAGTAACAGCAGTAAATTAACAAGTAGTTCTTAGAATCTAATGACATTTGCTGGACACTTCTTATGTTCCTGTTTTACAGGAGATAAATCTAGGGTCCAGAGCAGGGATGCAACTTCCCCAACGTCTCATAGCTATACAGCTGGTAAATAGTGGAATCAATTTCTGAGCCCAGGTGTCTGTACTATTCCCCTTCTGTTGGTCACTGGAACTAAAATTGTTTAGTGAATCTTTCAGTTTTCATAGTTTGTACTGAAACCAGATTTTAGAGCTTTTGAATCTTTTAAATCATAATCTTGCACGTATCATAGCTTTTTTGATAGATAATATGATTTTTAATGTTCTTTTATTACTATTTTTTCCATTTCAAAATAACGAAGGATGGGCTAGCATATTTATTTCATTTATTGCTTCCCTTCTCTATTTTCTTAACCTCATTAATAATATAAATTCATTTCTATTGTATGCTCTGAGCTGTTAGAAACTTGCCTTTTATAAAGCTTTTCCATGGGCAGTTATTCTAATTGAAATAATGGGACTCTGTACAAGAAGGAAAATAAATGTGACTAACCCTGGGGATCTAGGAATTCTTTGCTTTGCACTTTAGCACCACTGTTCATTTTTCTGAAGCTACTAATTGTTTCACCTTGCAGCATTAATGCTATTGGAACAGTGCAGTTTCAAACTTTTATCTCCCTTTTACACTCAGGAGAATTAAAAGCCACATTATCTCATTCTAAGAGGTGGGCTACCCAAATTTTCTAGGCTGAGAAAATAAAACCTAAAGGGATAAAGAGAATAGTAAAATAACTTTCATTTCAGCATCTAAATTGTGTTAGGATGGCTTAACTCCTTTCCCACGCTTGGAGAAATGTATGTGTTCAGTCTTAGTTGAAAGATAGTGCACTTTCCATTGGAGCATTTGCTTTATATTTGTCACTTTTAAAGCAGTTTTTTTTTTTTTTTTTTTGTAATTTTGCTATAAGAATGATGCAGTTAGCATCTGTTGTCAGTGTACTGTAATGGAGCTCACTAATGTTCTACATCCCTCCTCTTTCACAGAGTACGATTTTGGAAGCAAAGTAATTTTCAGTGATCTGAAAGCCTGTTTGATATATAAAAGGAGTTACCAGAATGACTAACATAACCATTCTTATTTTTTCCTATCCTCAAAATGGTACTCCTGCCCCCTCCTCCACCCCCGTGTTTCCCAGGATGTGCTGAGTTTTCTTTCTACTCTGGAAAATGCTGAGAGAAAGAGAAACTAAATATATGGAGCAGAGAAAAAACTTATCTGAATATTCTTCAAAATACTTTCCTTGTAGTCCTTCAAATTTAAATTTCTAAAAGTATTTACTGTTATGTAAAAGATGTAAACTTATTTTGATCCTCTTGCAAATATTATTGTCTTATCCAGTGTTATGAATAAATAAGAAGAGAAAAATCACTGATTTCTCAGGACCTAAAGATTACTCTTTTAAGCCTTCCTTCCTTCTTTCTTTATTTATTTATTTATTTATTTTTTGAGATGGAGTCTCGCTCTTGTCACACAGCCTGGAGTGCAATGGCATCATCTTGGCTCACTGCATCCTCTGCCTCCTGGTTTCAAGTGATTCTCCTGCCTCAGCCTCCTGAGTAGCTGGAATTACAGGCATGCCCTACCACACCTGGCTAATTTTTGTATTTTTAGTAGAGGCAGGGTTTCACCATGTTGGCCAGACTGGTCTCAAACTCCTGACCACCGGCGATCTGCTCCTCTTGGTCTCCCAAAGTGCTGGGATTACAGGCGAGAGCCACTGTGCCTGGCCTCATTCAGTTAATTTATTGAGAACCTGCTGTGTCCTAGATACTATTGACCACTATATGTACAGTGTCACTTTTTAATATAGCTTTTATACAGTCAGTTATTTTAAAAAGAAATTTAGAAAACAAGAAAAAATATTTTATATTTACCTGCATATTTACTATTTCTTTCCTTTTGACAATCTGTTTCTCTATAATGTCATTTTCATATCATCTTGATTTTTGAAGGGTATTTTTGATGGATATGGAATTCAGAGTTAACAAGCTTCTTTCAGCACCTTAAAAATGTAGCTCCATTGTCTTCTAACTTATATTATTTTTAGAAATGAGAAGACGATGAAAATTTTTATCTGTGTTTGCGTATTTTTATTGTTTATTTTTACCTTTGGCTGCTATTAAGATTCTATATATCACTGGTTTTCAGTTATTGATTATGACAATGTCTTTATTTTTTTCCCCCTGTTTATCCTGCTTGGGATTCATTTAGCTTTCTGCATCTGTAAGTTACAGTTTTTACCAAATTTGGAATTTTTTAAGTCCTTATTCAAGTATGTTTTCTTCCTCTGTGACTCCAATTATACGTTTGTTAGAATGCTAGATACTGTTCCACAGGTCAGTGAGATTCTGGGTTTTTCCTCAGGTTTTTTTTCCCATTTGTCTTTCATTTTAGATAGTTTATATTGCTGTGTCTTCGGATTCGTGGATCTTTTCTTCTACAGCTAAGCTTATTTGTTCAGTTTTTCATTTCACATATTGTATTTTTGTGCTTTAGAAGCCATATTGGTTTCTATTTTGTATTTTCCATTTTTCTCATCATATTAATATTTTCAGTGAAATCTTTAAAAATATTTGTAATAGCATTAAAAGGCTATTTGTCTGCTACTTCTGTCTTCTCTGTCATTTCTGGGACTCTTTGTCTATTAGTCATTTTTCTCCTTGTTAGGTTTCTGTGTCTTTATGTGTAGTAATTTTTTATTGCATGCTGTGAATGCTATGTTGTTGTTGTGTACTTGTGTCTGTGTATATTTTAATTTTTTTTTTTGAGGTGTGTGATTTTTTTGTTATTTTGGAAAGCTTTTAAATTACTTGTGCATCAGTGTAATCATTTTTAAGGGTCATTTTAAAGCTTTATTTCAGCAAGTATATAGTAGTCTTTACTTTGGGGCTAATTTAACCCTCCTACTAACTCATGTTTTTTTTTTCCTGAGCTCTCTACTGAAAGCCCTGAATGTTCAGTGAAGCTGCTTAGAACTCACATGTCTCCCAGCCCTATGCGAGCTCTGGGAATTGCATCACTTACAGCTTCCTGATAGTTGTTCTCTGCTTGGCCTCATGGAATCTCACACTAAACATGTATAGCTTATTATTTATCTAAAGACTCATTGAGATTCCATGCAGCTTTATGGAGTTCTATTAATATCTCTGCCTACTTTCCTCCTTGGAGGAACTCTTAGAAACCTTAGTTTCCTCAGGCTCCCCAAACCGATCTCTATCTTCTTAACTCATTGTGAATGCCATTTTCTGCTTAGGTTCCTCCTCCTCATCCTTCCATCTATATAGTACCTTTAGGCAGAAATCTAGAGTATTTCAGGGCTTATTCATTTTCCTTCTCTCAGAGATCATAGTCCTTCCCTGCCTGCTGTGCAGTATCTGTATATAATTGTAGCATATATCTTACTCAGTTTTCTTGATGTTTATAGCAGAAGGGTAAGTTCATTATGGCTGGAGGCAGAAGTCCCTGCTAGTTTAATTTTAATTCTGATTTATTCTTATTCAAGTAGTATTTAGTTAATGGGAATTCTGACCAGCTGATTATACAAGGTGCAATAGGGGCATGCCTCTGAGATTTGGGCTTTTGTATTGACTCACCAGGCATGCATTCCAAGTAAGTGCAGACCGGGCCATCCTAAATCACAAGATTAGTAGCAAGACATATCAATTTTCTTATTCTCTCATTAATTTAGAGTGAAGTTTTTAAAAATACTTCAGTTTTTCTTACACCCTCTTTAATCAGATCCCATTTTTATAAATCATGTTTTCCTTATGTGAAGTGATACAGCTATATTGCTAATCAACTGTATCCTTGTAAAATTTCAGGAGCAGCATTTCTTGCTATTACCACTATCTATGCTGAGACTGGTTCAGGTTTTGTAGTACCAAGTGCTTCTGCCAAAGCAGGTGTGGAAGCCATGAGCAAGTAAGTACTTCCTTGTCAATCCTGTTGCTGAACGTAACTAATAGTTTGGTGGTGCAGGGAACTAAATTCTTGCTTTCTGGTGTCCATCCAGAGAAAAGTAAAACAAAGACTTGGATTCACCATGAGACACACATTTTATCTCCCAGATAAGTCTTATTTGTCTATAGCAGCATTGTCCTGTGGAACTTTCTGCAGTGATGGAAATGTTCTGTAAATATGCACTATCCAATAGCCACATGCAGATATTGAACCCTTGGAATATCCCACTATGACTGAGAAACTAAATTTTAAAAATTAATAGTTGTATATGGCTAGTGGCTGTGTATTAGACACCACAGGACTATAGCTTTTTTGCTCTCCCAAAGATCTTTATCAGTGCCATCCCTAACCCCTCTCATAAGCACATCTTTATTCTTTTATTTCACATACTGTTTAAGGTTAATGGGACTAACACAGACTATGAGCACTTGCCAAGTCCAGTGGCCTTCTCTCAGCAGAGTATAACTGCTTTTTTTTTTTTTTCTCTGAGACAGGACTTCACCCTGTTGCCCAAGCTGGACTGCAGTGGCGCAATCATAGCTTATTGCGGCCTTAATCTCCCAGACTCAAGCAATCCTCCCACCTTAACCTCCCAAGTAGCTGGGACTACAGGGAGGTGCCACAGTGCCTGGCTAATTTTTAAAAATTGTAGAGATGAGGTCTTACTGTGTTGCCCAGACTGGTCTGGAACTTCTGACCTCAAGAAATCATCCTGCCTCAGCCTCCCAAAGTGCTGGGATTACAGGCATGAGCCACCATACCCAGCCATGATTGCTTTTTGAATTTGTTCTCCATTGTCTTTGTTAAAATGGGGATTCTCATCATTTCATTGCTTGTCTGGCTTGCTGTAATCACGGTATATTTCTTTGCTACCAATCTCTTCCCCTTGTATTTTTTATTCACATTTTCACCAGAATTATCTTTCTAAGAACATGTATGTCTGCTCACGACACTCCCCAGCTAAAAATCTTAGATCATTTCCTGTCACTCTTTGGAATAAAAGCCAGAACTCACTATGGCATTCTAAACAGACTTGTCTCTGGCCATTGTTAATTAATTTATTTATTCAATAAGTATTTATTGTATACCTTATATGTGCTTTGTCCTAGGGATATGATAGTGCTGGAAATAGAACAGTCCTCATTGTCAGCTGAGTTTAAATTTTTTACTATTCCATTTATTATTTCCATGCTTTAATTTCCATTAACTGTTCCATGTTTCCCTAAACGTACCATACAGCTTTCATATGTCTATGCCTGAGTTATATTGTTGTTGGAATTTTGCTGTGATGTTTTGCTTACTTCCTTTGGGATGTTTTCTCTGTAATCATTTCCTCCTCTCTGCCTTAAAACTTTGTTTAATCCAATCTAGTGAGAGGACAAACACTAATAAGTAGATTCTAAAATGAAGGTAATATACCAATATAGCAGAGGCAGAGAGCAGGGCATGGCCGGCTGGAGTGCAATGGTGCGATCTTGGCTCACCACAACCTGTACCTCCTGGGTTCAAGTGATTTTCCTGCCTCAGCCTTCCAAATAGCTGGGATTACAGGCATATGCCACCACACCTGGCTAATTTTGTACTTTTAGTAGAGATGGGGTTTCTCCATTAACATTAAGCAATCTGACTTCCCCACTTCAGCATGAGTTCTGTGAGAGAAAGGGCCATATGTTTGCATCCTCATTACCCAGAAGGTTCTGGTCCATAGCTGGTGCTCCATGCTTGTTCAGCTGAATTGTGGTACTCTTCTTTTAGTAGTCCCAGAGCATTTTTAATATTTAAGTCAGTAAATACACATTAGTTTGAGACAGAAAGAAATATTTATTCACAAGCTGAATCTTAGTCTGAATAGAGATAATTACCATTTTTAAGGTCATGTGGTGTTGGAAATAAAGGATGAGAACTTGACTATTTTGGCAGCATTTGTTCAATGTCAGTATTTGTTTTGTGAGAACCCTTCAATGTTGTTAGAAGTTTTCATCTCATGTCCTTTAAGAACTGATTTGGTGCTGCTTTTATTGTGTTCCTGCATATAATAGATGCTCAGTAAACATGTGCCTTCCTTTACAGCTTGAGTTGCCATCAACCTTCTTCTCATACTTTATAGTACACAGTCATACTAAATAAGGCATTGTAGGTTCCCAAATTCTACATGTTGTTTGGGCCCTTGTCCTTTACTCATACTGACCCATATGCCTTGGCTGTCTTCCTTTCTCCATCTGTATTAGTCCGTTCTCATGCTGCTACGAAGAAATACCTGAGACCGGGTAATTTATAAAGAAAAGAGCTTTAATTGACTCACAGTTCCACATGGCTAGGGAGGCCTCAGGAAACTTACAATCATGGTGGAAGGCACCTCTTCACAGGGCAGCAAGAGAGAGAATGAGTGCCATGTGAAGGGGGAAACCCCTTATAAAACTGTGAGATCTTGTGAGAACTCACTCACTATCGCGAGAACAGCATGGGGAAAACTGCCTTCAGGATTCAGTTTTGTCTACCTGGTCCCACCCTTGACATGTGGGGATTATTACAATTCAGGGTGAGATTTGGGTGGGGACACAGAGCCAAACCATGTCACCATCCTACCTCCTTAATCTGTCAGGTCCTCCTTTCTCCTGCCTTTTGCAGCAAACTCCTAATCCTTCTTCACCCGTCAGCTCAAATGTTACCTCTTCAGAGAAGGCTTCCCTGTCACTCCCACTTAGGTTCTTCTTCTTTTAAGCAGGTATGGCTCACATCACACAATTCCCAGCCTAGTAACTAATTCATTATATAACCAAGCTCACCTCTCTTGAGAGGGAGGGACTGCTCTTTTGAGAGCAGGGACTGACTTTATTTGAGGCTAAGCAGTATTTATAGTATTGATACATGGTAAGTATATGATAAACATTTGTTGAATGAACAATAATAATGGCTAACATATTGAATATATTGTTCTTAGCATCTTAACATGCAGAGCTAACTGTATGAGGTAGATTCATTATCAGATTACAGTAGTTCTTCAGTATATCAGCTAGCTTAATGACTGTTGAAAGATCATGCTAGCAATTGAACAAATGTATCTGACACACCTCTGAGCACAGAGAGGATGGCTTTTCCTCTAGGCAGATTTTCTTAACAGGTTGCTCAGTTTTTCATAGGATAATATAGACTCTGCTCAGTACAGTAATTCTATTAAGACATGAAGCAATTTAGAGTACATACACTATAAATAAATGCCCAGGGTAGCTATGGCAATGAAGTTTGTCAAAAACATCACTCAGAGAAGCAATTTTTATGTATGTTCTGTCTGAAAGAGATACAGCCCACCTATTTCTCTAAAATACATTCATGGATTAAGTCAGATTAACAGGCTATCTTTACATGTACCCTATTCTGTAGAACTGGTTTTACTGAATTGACCTTTGAAGTGATGCTGTAATGGATGTCTGATAGTTTCATAGAACTTAGCCCATTTTAAAAATTGTTATACTTTACATTCTGGGATACATGTCCAGAATGTGCAGGTTTGTTACATAGGTATACATGTGCCATGGTGGTTTGCAGCACCCATCAAGCCGTCATTTACATTAGGTATTTCTTCTAATGCTATCCCTCTCCTAGTTCCCCAACCCTCGACAGGCCCAGTGTGTGATGTTCCCCTCCCTGTGTCCATGTGTTCTCATTGTTCAGCTCCCACTTATGAATGAGAACTTGCGGTGTTTGGTTTTCTGTTCTTGCGATAGTTTCCTCAGAATGATGGTTTTCAGCTTCATCCACTTCCCTGCAAAGTATATGAACTCATCCTTTATTATGGCTGCATAGTATTCCATGGTGTATATGTGCCACATTTTCTTTATCCAGTCTATCATTGATGGGCATTGGGGTTGGTTCTAAGTCTTTGCTATTAAGAACAATGCTGCAATAAACATGTGTGCATGTGTCTTTATAATAGAATGATTTATAATCCTTTGGGTATATACCCAGCAATGGGATTGCTGGGTCAAATGGTATTTCTGGTTTTAGATCCTTGAGGAATCACCACACTCTCTCCCACAATGGCTGAAGTAATTTACACTCCCACCAACAGTGTAAAAGTGTTCCTATTTCTCAACATCCCCTCCAGCATCTGTTGTTTCCTGACTTTTTAATGATTGCCATTCTAACTGGCGTGAGATGATATCTCATTGTAGTTTTGATTTGCATTTCTCTAATGATCAGTGATGATGAGCTTTTTTTTTTCATAGTTTGTTGGCTGCATAAATATCTTCTTTTGAGAAGTGTCTGTTCATATCCTTTGGCCACTTTTTGATGGGGTTGCTTGTGTTTAATTTGTTTAAGTTCTTTAAGTTCTTTGTAGATTCTGGATATTAGCCCTTTATCAGATGGATACATTGCAAAGCTTTTCTCCCATTCTGTAGGTTGCCTGTTCACTCTGATGATGCTTTCTTTTGCTGTGCAGAAGCTCTTTGGTTTAATTAGATCCCATTTGTCAACTTTGAACTTAGCTTATTTTATCTATTGCAAGGATACAGTATCTTAAGGAGATTGTTATACTACACAATTTTCCTTTTGTAAGTCTAGAAAGACTTAAACAATTTTTCGTATTAGAAACAATTGTGCTTTTCCTGAACAATTAGCTTGCTTTTTCTTTATGGGTACTGTGGATTGTGTAACTGATTAGGCTTACCTTTTTTGTATAGAGTCATGGGATGAATAGATACCAGTTTGTGATGTGACTGTTGCAGTTATATGGAATGTCACACACTTCAGTAAATTTAGATATTAACTTCATTCTTGGCTCCATTCTATTTCGTTATCCTGGCTTTTCTCTCTCTTTATCTTGCTTTTTTTTCTTTCCTTCTTTCTTTCAAATTATCCTGTCTTCCTCATTTGCATTATATGTATTCTTTTAAGCTACCTTGTCATTATTTGAAATTACATTAAGTATATATACACACAAATATATGTATGAATGTAAATTCCTAAAATGAATTTAGATTTTAAAAGAGCTATTTTAAAAGTAAGCTTTTAAAACAACTTCCTTTGAAGTTCTTTGTTTGCTATTAGTGTTATATTTTGCTTCAGGACATTAAGCAAGATTTTGTTAGATTCCTATTTCCTTTCAAGTTTAGTTCAACAATTATATTACAGCCTAGTTAGACATGGATGTGGTTAATATTTTCAGTCGATGTAATCTTTTACTCAAATAAAACACTTGTGATGTTATAGACATTGTAATCCAATGTACAGGGCTATGAGTAAAGTTATAATGAACTTTGTAACTATAAGACTCAACTCCAGAAAACGTGAGGGAAGGGCATAAAGCACTCACGTTTTTATGTGAGTAACGAATACCTACTCTAAAAATGTATATTGACATTGGACTTCATATTCTAAACTACAAATGGTAGGTGGTATAGCATAGTGGTTAAGGACACGAAAATGTAAAGGGTAGGTTGTACAGTAGAGTGACTAAGGGTACAGACTGAAGCTAGACCTCTTCAGATTGACAAATTGGCCATTTGACATAGAGAAAATTATTTAACCTCTCTGTGCCTTAGTTACATTATCTGTAATATAGGGAGCAATAATAGTACCTACCTCTTGGGGTTGTAATCTCTGACATGCAGTAAGCATCTAGTGAGTCTCAGTTATTACTGTTTTTAACATATGGTATAATATCTCAGAATGTATGTTGTTGATTTTAATTTTTAGGTCTCTTGCAGCTGAATGGGGTAAATATGGAATGCGATTCAATGTGATTCAACCAGGGCCTATAAAAACCAAAGTAAGTTGTATTTTGCTTGTTATCACATTGTGAATGATTAAATAATGAAACACTGATAGATATATTCTGGTTGTTGTGTAAAGGACTTTCCAGAGATGCCTGGGTTTAGAGCCCTGGTTCTAAGGAAGAGGCCTTTGCCTTTATTCATTATCGAATATAAGAAATAAGGAGGCGGGCAGGAATATAGCAGCTATGCAATTTCTTCATAATGTCAATTTCAGTGTCTTAATCTTTTGGGATCTTTTATGCCATCAGTGTTGGCACTTTATCTGATTTGCTTCAGTGGTTATTGTCCTGTATTTGTTAACTTTCATGACATTTTAAAGGCTCTTACATTGTCTGACGTCCTTTTTTAAAAAAAAATCAAGGAAATGTAACTATATTTATAGTTTGAGAGATGCTCCAGTAACTTATTATACAGTCTTTGTCTTGCTATAGGTAGGTAGCATTTTCCTTGACTCATGCTTGTGCCCTTTCACTCTCAGTCAATTATGCATGTCATCTAACGCCCACATCTCTCTGATTATGAATCCTTCTGACAGCATGGATTTCACCTGTAAGTAATAATCCTTGCAGATACTCATTGCAACTTGTAATTATCTCTAATGTTGTCACAGATGTTGCTCAGAATGTCCACAGCTTCTCTGCTCTCTCATTATTCCAAAATAACTTCACCCTCACACTTCTCTTGGTTTTTACCTAAAGCAGGTATTTATAATGCCAACCAGATGTAATGTTGAAAGGTCAGGCAAAATTTGGTAACTTGTTTCAGTTGTGTAAACATATTGGAAAATAATACTAAGGGATATTTGGGTTATAGGTAGCTCTGGGTATTAATTAATAACTTGGAAATATCCATATTAGTTTATTTAGCAGTTTAAAGGATGGGAAGTAGAAATAAAAACTTCCTGAGTGATTGCAACTTGATTGACTATCTTATTTATCTGACAATTCAATACTGAACAGTCTAATACAGTTAGTGGAAAGAAACTTAAAAACATAACATTAAAACACATGATTCAGGGTGGCCCTGTCCTAAGCATATCTGAAAAGAGGTTTATAGACACAAATGCTTCTCTCCAGGATACCAATATCTAGGGAAAAATCACCTGCGTTTTATTTATTTATTTAACCTATCTTTATTGACTGTTCACTGTATGCAAGGGTACTGAGAAAGATACAGAAATATCTCTAAGAAAGTGCTTACCACTAAGTTTATAGTCTAGCCACTGAGATAGGAGTTGTACCCAAATAATAACTATTTACTGTTAAAGAGATTAAAAGAAAACTGAAGTGTAGAATCTCCCTGGCATGCACTTTTTAGAACCAGGATTGGGACCAGTTGCTACCCCTTGTCTCTGGGCTTTATACCCTCCTGGGAAGAACTGGAGGTCTCTCATGGAGTCCTCTGAGTGTTTGTTCTCTCTTCTGGCCACGTTATTGAGGAAAACTGTCACCTAAACTTCAAGGCACTAGTACAGAAAAATCCAGTTGTTTTTATTAATCAGTGCACATCCATAATTCATCTTGGTTTGTTCCTTCACATCACTGACAGAAAGCAAATTGTTTGGCAAATTTAGTTATAGTTTTTCTCTGTCTAGAATCTAATTGAATTTCTACATCCTTGTTTTCTTCCTTTTCTAATATTTTGGGATGAAAGAAAAGGAATTTCCTCTTAAATATTTCCTATGAGCCACTTTTCTGTGTTTATTAAATGAAAAGCCAGTAATACCACTGCCTTTACCACCTAAGCTTGTACATATTTCAGAGTACCTTTATATACATTTTTTCATTTGATGCTTATAACAGTTTTGTGAGGTAGCTAAGATAGATATCCTCATTTTACATAGAAGAAACTAAGATTAAAAGGGTTATACTTTCCAGTGATCTATTTTTTTTTTTAAAGAAGAATTTGGTGAAATTGTTTTTTACTTACAAAGCCTGAGGTTTTAAGCTGCATGGTAGCGTGCCATTTTATACACATTTTTTTCTTAAGTAGGAAAGGAGTTGATTGAAAAACCCAACACAACCCAATTGTTTTCTTAATTTCTAAGGGTGCCTTTAGCCGTCTGGACCCAACTGGAACATTTGAGAAAGAAATGATTGACAGAATTCCCTGTGGTCGCCTGGGGACTATAGAAGAACTCGCAAATCTTGCTGCTTTCCTTTGTAGTGATTATGCTTCTTGGATTAATGGAGCAGTAAGCATTGTTTATTTCTTTTCACTTTTTTTTTCAGGAGTGTGTTTGGGGCAGGGAAGTCTGTTCTGGAACCAATCCTGACAATGCTAAATGTAAATATGATTTAAAATAGGTATTTAGCTGTAAATAATATAAAAATATTATATATATTGTTTAAACTATGACATTTATTCAGTGATGTATTAGTCCATTCTCACACTGCTAAAGACGTACCTGCGACTGTAATTTAGAAAGAAAAGAGGTATAAGGGAAGCGCAAGGAGTCAGGGAATTCCCTTTCCTAGCAAAGGGAAGCCTTGACAGATGGTACCTGGAAAATTGGAACACTCCCACCCTAATACTGCACTTTTCCAATGGTCTTAGCAAACGGCCCACCAGGAGATTATATCCCGCACCTGGCTTGGATGGTCCTATGCCCACAGAACCTCACTCACTGCTGGCACAGCAGTCTGAGATCGAAATGCAAGGCCACAGCAAGATTGGGGGAGGAGCATCTGCCAATGCTAAGGCTTGAATAGGTAAACAAAGTGGCCCGGAAGCTCGAACTGGGTGGAGCCCACCGAAGCTCAGAGAGGCCTGCCTGCCTCTGTAGACTCCACCTCTGAGGGCAGGGCATAGCTGAACAAAAGGCAGCAGAAACTTCTGCAGACTTAAAGGCCCCTGTCTGACAGCTTTCAAGAGAGTAATGGTTCTCCCAGCACGGAGTTTGAGATCTGAGAACGGACAGACTGCCCCCGCAAGTGGGTCCCTGACCCCTGAGTAGCCTAACTGGGAGACACCTCCCAATAGGGGCCGACTGAAACCTCATAAAGCCGGGTCCGCTCTGAGACAAAGCTTCCAGAGGAACGATCGGGCAGTAACATTTGCCGTTCTGCAATATTTGCTGTTCTGTAGCCTCCACTGGTGATACCCAGGCAAACAGCATCTGGAGTGGACCTCCAGCACACTCCAGCAAACTCCAGCAAAACAGACCTGCAGCTGAGGGTCCTGACAGAAGGAAAACTAACAAACAGAAAGGACATCCACACCAAAACCCCATCTGTGTATCACCATCATTAAAGACCAAATGTAGACAAAACCTCAAAGATGGGGAGAAACAAGAGCAGAAAAGCTGAAAATTCTAAAAATTAGAGCAGCTCTTCTCCTCCAAAGGAATGCAGCTCCTTGCCAGCAGTGAAACAAAGCTGGATGCAGAATGACTTTGACGAGTTGAGAGAAGAAGGCATTAGACGATCAGTAATAACAAACTTCTCCAAGCCAAAGGAAGATGTTCAAACCCATTGCAAAGAAGCTAAAAACCTTGAAAAAACATTAGACAAATGGCAAGCTAGAATAAATAGCATAGAGAAGACCTTAAATGACCTGATGGAGCTGAAAACCGTGGCATGAGAACTACATGACACATGCACAAGCTTCAGTAGCTGATTTGATCAAGTGGAAGAAAGGGTATCAGTGATTAAAGATCAAATGAATGAAATGAAGCGAGAAGAGAAGTTTAGAGAAAAAAGAGTAAAACGAAATGAACAAAGCCTCCAAGAAATATGGGACTATGTGAAAAGACCAAATCTGCATCTGATTGGTGTACCTGAAAGTGACGGGGAGAATGGAACCCAGTTGGAAAACACTCTTCAGGATATGACCCAGGATATGACCCCAACCTACCAAGGCAGGCCAACATTCAAATTCAGGAAATACCAAGAATGCCACAAAGATACTCCTCGAGAAGAGCAACTCCAAGACACATAATTGCTAGATTCACCAAAGTTGAAATGAAGGAAAAAATGTTAAGGGCAGTCAGAGAGAAAGGTTGAATTACCCACAAAGGGAAGCCCATCAGACTAAGAGCGGATCTCTCGGCAGAAACTACAAGCTAGAAGAGAGTGGAGGCCAATATTCAACATTCTTAAAGAAAAGAATTTTCTACTCAGAATTTCATATCCAGCCAAACTAAGTTTCATAAGTGAAGGAGAAATGAAATCCTTTACAGACAAGCAAATGCTTAGAGATTTTGTCACTACCAGGCCTGCCTTACAAGAGCTCCTAAAGGAAGCATTAAACTTGGAAAGGAACAACTGGTACCAGCCACTGCAAAAACATGCCAAATTGTAAAGACCATCGATGCTAGGAAGAAACTGCATCAACTAATGAGCAAAATAACCAGCTAACATCATAATGACAGGATCAGGTTAACACATAACAATATTAACCTTAACTGTAAATGGGCTAAATGCTCCAATTAAAAGACACAGACTGGCAAATTGGATAAAGAGTCAAGACCCATCAGTGTGCTGTGTTCAGGAGACCCATCTCATGTGCAGAGACACACATAGGCTCAAAATAAAGGGATGGAGGAAGATCTACCAAGCAAATGGTAAACAACAAAAAAAAGCAGGGGTTGCAATCCTAGTCTCTGATAAAACAGACTTTAAACCAACAAAGATCAAAAGAGACAAAGAAGGCCATTACATAACAGTAAAGGGATCAGTTCAACAAGAAGAGCTAATTATCCTAAATATATATGCACCCAATGCAGGAGCACCCAGATCCATAAAGCAAGTTCTTAGAGACCTACAAAGAGACTTAGACTCCCACACAATAATAATGGGAGACTTTAACACCCCACTGTCAACATTAGACAGGTCAACGAGACAGAAAGTTAACAAGGATACCCAGGAATTGAACTCACCTCTGCACCAAGCAGACCTAATAGACATCTACAGAACTCCCACCCCAAATCAACAGAATATACATTCTTCTCAGCACCACATCACACTTATTCCAAAATTTACCACATAGTTGGAAGTAAAGCACTCCTCAGCAAATGTAAAAGAACAGAAATTGTAACAGACTGTCTCTCAGACCACAGTGCAATCAGACTAGAACTCAGGATTAAGAAACTCACTCAAAACCGCTCAACCACAAGGAAACTGAACAATCTGCTCCTGAATGACTACTGGGTACGTAACAAAATGAAAACAGAAATAAAGATGTTCTTTGAAGCCAATGAGAAAAAAGACACAACATACCAGACTCTCTGGGACACATTTAAAGCAGTGTGTAGAGGGAAATTTATAGCACTAAATGCCCACAAGAGAAAGCAGGAAAGATCTAAAATTGACACCCTAACATCACAATTAAAATAACTAGAGAAGCAAGAGCAAACACGTTCAAAAGCCAGCAGAAGGCAAGAAATAACTAAGATCAGAGCAGAACTGAAGGAGATAGAGACATCAACAACCCTTCAAAAAATCAATGAATCCAGGAGCTGGTTTTTTGAAAAGATCAACAAAATTGATAGATCACTATCAAGACTAATAAAGAAGGAAAGGGAGAAGAATCAAATAGACACAATAAAAAATGATAAAGGGATATCACCACCAATCTCACAGAAATACAAACTCCCATCAGATAATACTATAAACACCTCTACACAAATAAACTAGAAAATCTAGAAGAAATGGATAAATTCCTGGACACATACACCCTCCCAAGACTAATCCAGGAAGAAGTTGAATCCCTGAATAGACCAATAACATGCTCCTTAATGAAGGCAATAATGAATAGCCTACCAACCAAAAAATGTCCAGGACCAGACAGATTCACAGCTGTATTCTACCAGAGGTACAAAGAGGAGCTGGTACCATTCCTTCTGAAAGTACCCCAATCAATAGAAGAAGAGGGAATCCTCCCTAATTCATTTTATGAGGCCAGCATCATCCTGATACCAAAGCCTGTCAGAAACACAACAGAAAAAGAGAATTTCAGACCAATATCCCTGATGAACATTGATGTAAAAATCCTCAATAAAATACTGGCAAACTGAATTTAGCAGCACATCAAAAAGCTTATCCACCATGATCAAGTTGACTTCATCCCTCGGATGCAAGGCTGGTTCAACATACGCAAATCAATAAACATAATGCATCATATAAACAAAACCAAAGACAAAACCACATGAATATCTTAATAGATGCAGAAAATGCCTTCGACAAAATTCAACAGCCCTTCATGCTAGAAACTCTCAATAAACTAGGTATTGATGGGACATATCTCAAAATAATAAGAACTATTTATGATAAACCCACAGCCAATATCATACTGAATGGGCATAAACTGGAAGCATTCCCTTTGAAAACTGGCACAAGACAGGGATGCCCTCTCTCACCACTCCTATTCAACATAGTGTTGGAAGTTCTGGCCAGGGCAGTCAGGCAAGAGAAAGAAATCAAGGGTATTCAGTTAGGAAAAGAGGAAGTCAAATTGTCCCTGTTTGCAGATGACATGATTATATATTTAGAAAACCCCATCATCTCAGCCCAAAATCTCCTTAAGCTGATAAGCAACTTCAGCAAAGTCTCAGGATACAAAATCAATGTGAAAAAATCACAAGCATTCCTATACACCAATAACAGACAAACAGAGAGTCAAATCACGAGTGAACTCCCATTTGCCATTGCTTCAAAGAGAATAAAATACCTAGGAATCTAACTTATAAGGGATGTGAAGGACCTCTTCAAGGAGAACTACAAACCACTGCTCAATGAAATAAAAGAGGACACAAACAAATGGAAGAACATTCCATACTCATGGATAGGAAGAATCAATGTTATGAAAGTGGCCACACTGCCCAAGGTAATTTATAGATTCAGTGCCATCCCCTTTAAGCTACCAATGACTTTCTTCACAGAATTGGAAAAAACTAAATTTCATATGGAACCAAAAAAGAGCCCACATTGCCAAGACAATCCTAAGCCAAAAGAACAAAGCTGGAGGCATCATGCTACCTGACTTCAAACTATACTACAAGGCTACGGTAACCAAAACAGCATGGTACTGGTACCAAAACAGAGATATAGAGCCATGGAACAGAACAGAGCCCTCAGAAATAATACCACACATCTACTACCATCTGATTTTTGACAAACCTGACAAAAAAAAAAGAAATGGGGAAAGGATTCCCTATTTATTAAATGGTGCTGGGAAAACTGGCTAGCCATATGTAGAAAGCTGAAACTGGATCC